>NW_004444281.1:465964-478920 GCF_000243295.1 Trichechus manatus latirostris | reverse complement strand
AAAAAAAAAAAGTCGAGAAGGGAGAGGGTTGACATGTTGTGGGGTTGTTAACCAATGTCATAAAACAATATGTGTACTGACTGTTTAAAGAGAAACTATTTGTTCTGTAAACCTTCACCTGAAGTACAATTTAAAAAAAAAATCTAAGTAATGTATAAAACTCAATTCAACTATTAAAAAATAAAAAGAACCCTCCAAAGTCCTGGGCTCTCTAGTCACTGGGACCTCAATAAATATGCACGATTTTGGTCTAAATGCATAATTATAATAGATTCAGTCAATAAATGTGTATGACTGCATCAGGTCCGCTCGCTTCCTGAAAGTATGGGGCCTGTGTAGCCCCTCCTTGCCTATTTTAAAAAACAAAAGCATCTTAATTGCTCAGGACTATTCTCAAAACCCAGAGTCAAAGGGCTTAACCAAGAGTTTTTGTTCCACAATGAACATAGTAAAACCTTTACACTTTAAATGGATGAATTGTATGGTGTGTGATATATTTAATTAAAGTCATTAAAAGTCCGTGGAGGAGTTAAAATGGAATCCATGAAATATTCAGTTCATGCTCACAGACACACACAGCAGTAAAGGAAGAACAGAGGAACATATAGGATACATAAAAAAGAAAAATTAAAATGGTAGATTTAAATCCCAGTGTATCAATAATCATATTAAATTTAAATGAACCACATACCCATTTAATTACATAGATCTTCAGAATAGATTAAAAATCAGCTCCCAACTTTTTTTTTTCAATTTTTTTTTAATTGTACTTTAGGTGAAGGTTTACAGAACAAATAGTTTCTCATTAAACGTCAGTACACATACTGTTTTATGACATTAGTTAACAACCCCACGACATGTCAACACTCGCCCTTCTTGACCTTGGAGGACCTTTTTTTTTTTTTGGCGAAAATGTACATAGCCAAAGATACACCATTTCAGAAATTTCTGCATGTGCAATTCAGTGACATCGATTACATTCTTCCAGTTGTGCTGCTATTCTCACTATCCTTTTCTAAATTATTCCATCACCATTATCTTCAACTCACTGGCCCCTAGGTTTCCAATCAAACCTTTTGAGATGCTGTTGTCAATTTGATCTCACATAGATCATTCTTTTTTATTTTCTTTTTTGTACCTTAGATGAAGATTTGCAGAACAAATAGTTTCTCATTAAACAGTTAGTACACATATTGCCTTTTGACAATGGTTAACAACCCCACGACACGTCAACACTGTCCCTTCTCACACTTGGGTTCCCTATCACCAGCTTTTTTGTCCCCTCCTGCCTTCTAGTCTTTGTCCCTGGACTGCTGTGCCTCATTAGTCCGATTTTGTTTTATGGGGCTGTCCAATCCCCGGCTGAACGGTGAACCTCAGGAGTGACTTCACCACTGAGCTAAAAGGGTGTCTGGGGGTCATACTCCAGGGGTTTCTCCAGTCTGTCAGGCCAGTAAATCTGGTCTTTTTTGTGAGTTAGAATTTTGTTCTACATCCTTCTCCAGCTCTGTCCGGAACCCTCTGTTGTGATCCCGGTCAGAGCAGTCAGTGGTGGTAGCCGGGCACCATGTAGCTGTACTGGACTCAGTCTGGTGGATGCCTTGGTAACTGTGTTCCATTAGTCCTTTGGACTAATCTTTTCCTTGTATCCTGTTCTCTTCATTCTCCCTTTGCTCCGGAAGGGGTGAGACCAGTGGAGTATCTTAGATGGCTGCTCACAGGCTTTTAAGACACCAGACGCTACTCACCAAGGTAGAATGTAGAACATTGTCTTTATAAACTGTATTATGCCAATTGTCGGCTCCTAACTTTCTGCTGATAATAAGCAACACTTGAGACATAAAGACACATACAAGTTGAACATAAGAGGATGGGAAGCAATATACCGTGGAAATACTAAGCTTGAGAAAACTGGCTTGGATATATTAATAATTGAAAAGCAATTTCTAGAGAACTTACAAAAATGTCCACCACAAAAAGTGTAAGCTTTAAACATATACTAGGCCCAGAGAGTATGAAATAATATTTCAAGAGATTCAGGCAAGTAAGTAAGTTCTAAGCTCCTTACCTTTTAATCCTCCCCTCACAAATCAGGAGCAGGCAGGAATTACAGCTAGAGAGTGGAGGAAGAGTTATGAAAAGAAGACATTGCTTTATCTGTTCACTGATTTTCATTAGAAAGAAAAGGGAAATACCAAATTTCTCAATTTAGACTATGTAGAACTTAAAGTGATGGTAGGATTTTTGTATAGACTAAGAATAAACAGAAAAGTTATTGAACTCCCTGGATTTCATTTCAGGTCAATGCAAAATTAGAAAGAAATAGAATTCCTTTTATAGTTATACTCATGGATCCTCAGTATTCAAAATTCGGGTTTCATTTGTTATGATTTTGTTTTAAATTGTAAACCAGAGATCCCAGCACAGTGTCAGTCACAAGGCAGCTGAAGATTCATAGGAGAGTGGGTTTTCAAATTAGACAAATTTATTTGCATTCCTAGTCTGTTCTGACTCTGTGTGAGTTTTGGCAATTTATCTACATTCCATTTGCTTCTGCCCTATCCTCTGCCAAATAGGATAAGAACTCAGTGTTTGGCAAATAAAGATTTAGCATTTACTAAAAAGCAACCAGATCTCTGGTGGCCCAATGGTTAAGTGTTTGCCTGCTAACCAAAATGTTGGCAGTTCAAACCCACCAGTTGCTCCTTGGAAACCCTGTGGGGCAGTTCTACCCTGTCCTATAGGGTTGCTATGAGTTTGAATCGACTTGACGGCAACCGGTTTGGCTTGATTATTTTGGTTTAAAAAGCAATTATGATCAGTTATTGGCCACTGTTTTCTGGAAAAGAGAGAAGGGGACAGCTTACTTTACAAGCATAGCAAACAGATGATTCATCATTCTGGAGACAGGTCTTGAATTCAAGGACAAATATTTCTGCCATTTCACTTGGAAATGTTAACATCTTAACATCTCTCTTGACCCTGAGCATTGTTCTTTCATAGGTAATAAAAAAAGAGCTCAGTGCACTCATTTTCACTGCCTCACCTCACCCTACTTCTCCGCCTAGAAGAGAGTCAAACTCACAAACCAAGGCAGCCATTATGTCCTCACCCCATGGAAGTCAGTGTCGCATTTATCAGAGGCACTTACCTTGGCAGTAATATGCAGATGGATCTAGACTGTTCTTTCCAGCAGGACATCCTAGGCCATATTTATACCTTTTGGATTTCCAGATGTCACGGTAAGCTTAGACTGCTGCCAAGACTGCTGTAACTTTGAGGCTTGGCAGGGGAGAGGGGTCCCTGTGCAGAAAATCTATCCCTTGAGGCACGATTTTCCTCTCTCATTGCCTCCTTCCATAACTAGATGATTAGCTGCCTTCCTTCAAATTGTCTCAGTCTTATTAAGGCTTATTATAATAAAGAGGATGCACTGAGAGAACAGTCGATTACATAAGCATTGATACCTAGGGTTTGGAGATTTCCTGGACCTTGTACTAACCACACACATTCCTTTCTAGCACCTCAAAGTCTTTGGGGTAAAACAATATCTAAGATGCAGAATTAATCCATTTTTAAATGACTTAATTTGGGATAGAACCATTTTTAGAACCATTCTAAACTCAAAGATATTATAAATATGTGTGCCATTGAAAAATGTTTTGGAGCTTAACCCTAGTTATAGTAAAGAATATAAAGTCTGTGAACCAGCTCTCTTCCCAGTTTTGTAATCTAGATTTGTGGTCCTTAAATATGAATTCCAGTTATGGAGATTTTTATTCCTTATCTAAAAAGTATGGGGTGGGTGGAACTCAGGAAACAACCTTTAAAATCCACCCCTATACTCTATTCCCAGACCTACTTTGAACATATAATGTTTAACCTTAATAATCCTTCTACCAACAGAATGAACCAACAAGCCCCCGATATAAAGAAAACAGAATGAATTTGGGAGGTGAGTAAAGACATAGAATTGTTGCTGTGTGCAGTGGAGTTAATTCTGACTCATAGTGATCCTATAAGAGAGTAGAACTGCCCCATAGGTTTTCCTAGGCTGTGATCTTTACCAGAGCAGATCATCCGGGCTTTCTCCTGAGGAGCTGCTAGTAGGTTCAAACCACCAACGTTTGAGTTAGTAGTCCAGCTCTTAACCATTGCACCACCAGGGCACCTTGAAACATAGAGAGGGGGATAGAATTGACTTATAAGCAGTGACTGCATCAGTGTGTCTAGTCCAGCCAAGCCAGGTAATTGAAATGAGATTAAGGAAGGACCTGCTCCTGGCCCTTCCCTGGAGCACAGGCCGGCAGTTGTGCCTCCATACATGTTTCTGAATAAACCCAGACTCAGTGTATTCCAATGCCCCAGTCTGTGTCTTCCTGAATTCTGAAATCTCGGCTCCATCCAGCAAGGATGTTTAAGAAGGAGGGTGTCTATCTTACATTATTTTCATCCACGATTTAATATCAGAAAATGACCTGACAAATTAAGCTACTTCTAAACTTAATTTCAACAAATATATAATTAAAATACATTTCACTGTAGGCAGTACCACATTGTCTACAACTTGGATCATAGCTTACAATATTAGAATATTTTCATTATTAATATTGTAGCCTCACAACAACCCTGGGAAATAAATAAGATAAGAAGCTTGTATCCATCTTAGAAAGCTGCTCAGCTTCAGGGCCATTAGCGATTTGCTTAAAGTCATAAAGGTGAGACTGGATTCCAGCTCTCCTAAGTCTCAGACTATGTCTGTCTCTATAATTGCCGTTATGAAATGACACATAATCTGGGCACTAAAGTAGTAACACTTTGACTGCAGAGGATCTATGAGTGTCTGTCTGGGGCAGAGGAGGGAGATGGTAAGGGGGAGAAGGGTGTGGGGAGCAAAAGGCAAAACGTGCAGGCCAGGCAACAGGTAAGAAATAAATGTAGATTCTAGGTGATTTGGTTGGAGTCAGGGACCAGGAAATATGCCAGGCGAAACCATACCAAACCCATTGCCATTGAGTTAATTCCAACTCACAGGGACCCTATAGGACAGAGAAGAATTGCCGCATAGGGTTTCCTAGGAGCGACTGGCTGATTTAAACTGCCAACTTTTTGGTTAGCAGCCATAGTTGTTAACCACTGTGCCACCAGGGCTCCAGGGAGTATGCCACGTCAAAGGAAATATAAGCCTGTTGTGGTCGAGTGGATTCTGACTCACAGGGACCCTATCTATAGTGAGTACAAATTCCAATCTACCAGTACTAGTGTCAAGGAGTATAACTTTCTTTATCTTCTGTAATTTTATTTCAGATACTTTCATTAGGCTCTTTGATTCAGATCTTTCATTCTGCCAAGTCAGCAGTAAATTTTGGTCATTCTTTGGCTTCTTATTCCCCAAAGGTCATTCCAAACTTCTGGAATCTTTAGCAGAACAAAAGCTTAGGGAGTTACAGGACTCTGGTTGTTTTGTTTCTGTTCTTTCAAGTCACTGCTGAGACATTGCCTGCTTAACCAGCATGACTTTCATGAATGAAGCATGTACAGCAGAGGTTCTCAACTGGGGATGAATTTGCCCCACCAAGGGACATTTGGCAATGCCTACGGACATTTTTGGTCATCACAGTTGGGTATGATGATGCGTCTAGTGGGTAGAGGCCAAGAATGATGCTAAATATTCTTCAATGCATAGGACAGACTCCGAAAATAGAATTAATCTGCCCCAAAATGTCAACAGTGCCAAGACTGAGAAACCCTGATCTGAAGCTTCCATGCTATGTTCTGCCATAGGCATGGACTTATTTGCAGAAACTCTATGGCCCAATATCTGGGTTAGCACTTGTTTGGCCACCAGGGGGAAATTCTACCAAGTAATGTGCATGGTCTTATTCTTGTAGGTCCTGAGACCTCTTCGCCTTTACCTTAGGCAAAAAGGTATTTTCTTTATCCTAGTCTTGGTCTCTCTTTTGTAAGTCAATCTGCCCCTTTAACAAAACTTTTCTTCTTTCCTAACTTTTCAGCAAACTTTCTATTTCTCCTAGGGATTTTGGAAACTGGCAACAAAAGTCCTCACATGGCACTATTGCTTCTTCTCTGCCACATACTGCCCCATAAGTCTGAATGGTGAAACTAAAAGGAAAAAAATTATTAATATTAATAAATTACTTGATAGGAATTATTTTTCCCTTCTTCCTGTGTGACATTTCAGGCACTCCTGAGGTTTCTCCCACTCTGAAAAAGAAGTCTCAAACCATAAATTAGAATTTTCAGTTCCATGATATGGTTTAAGAGTTGAAATTGATTTAAAGTCAAAACTTCTCTACTCTCTGAGCTCTTTTTTTTGGCATACATTTCACAATAAAGGAGATTTAAGAAGTTTCAGGATTGTGGAATTTTTTATCGCCCATATTTGAATCAAATTTCAGCTGCTACTGCAAAGAGGAAATATGTATGTTCAGTTCTGTATGACATATTTGTTTCAAAAGTTGGCAGGTGTTTCTGAAGTTTTTTTTTTTTTCAATTTTAAAAGGGTTTGTTTCTGGTGCACACAATTTCTTCACTGTGGATATACATGTGATACTCTGTATACAGGAAATGGAATTATGTCTAAAATAATATAGACATGGCAAACAAATTCCATTGAAGTCACTAAAGTTTCTTAAGATTTTGATGTGGACTGTCAGGTGCCGTGATCGTGGGGTCCAAGGCAGATGCGTACACACCTTCTTTAGTAAGGACTTTCCAAAGTTTTTTACTCCTATTCTTCTGGCCTGGGTTTTTCTCTAATAATTCCTCTGGGTGTTATAACTTTTATTTCTGACTCTCTGGATCTTGCTGTCCCTCTCCTGAGACCCTTCTACTCAGAAATCACAGATCCACAAATTGTCTTGTACATACTGTCTCTCTACGTGTCCCTCATCGGCCTTCCTTGTCTCCCCAGCTTTCCTTGTTTCTTACTTCATCTGTTTGAATATTTCAAAGGCCTCCATAAACCTCAATCCCAAATAGGAGAGAGGACTTCGGTTCACCCTAAAAATTAGGTTGTCTCTGTCCAAGAACAGGGGTGAAATGTGGTGGGTAAGAGGTCAGCCCCTCCAATATCCAAAGAGCACTCCATATCCTGAGATGAAAATGCCCACTTTCCCTCTCCACAGCTCTTTTCAGGGCTTCTTCTTTGTCTACATCCCAATGACAGGAAATGTTGGTCAAAGATTGTGCCTGAGCTGTCTTGTGTGTCAGATAAGAAAAGAATCAGTACCACTTTTGAAAGAAGTTCAATATTTTCCAGATTTGATTTTAGAAGAGAAACTCTGAGGATGGTGGGTACCTATCAAGAAGGAGGAAAACTAGAGAAAGCAGGTGTCCATTCCATTACCTCTGAGTGCAAAGCAAACATTCTACCATTTTACTTAATTAGCCATGCTCTTGCTTTCTTTTTGACCTTTAGTCACTCTAGACATGATGTGCCCTAACAGTTGTATGGGTCTACCCTGGACCACAGGGAAACTCAAGACCACTAAAGAGGAAGCAGGGCTCAACTGAGGGCAGAGCATCTCAGATATGGCCTCAGGCAAAAACGGGATGAACACCACTGTTTCCCTCAGAGAGTGTGGAGAAAAGGACACCTAATGAAGGTTGTTGTAGAAAATTTGCTGTAGAAAAGTCTCAGACCACTGCAAGTTTCTTTTCTTTTTTTAAATTTTATTGTGCCTTAGGTGAAGGTTTACAACTCAAATTAATTTTACATTCAAAACTTTTTCTCCATATCCTTTTGTAATTTTGGTTGCCAGTTTACTTTCCTGATTTGCCATAAAGGAACAGACATGTTCTACTTGGGTGGTTTTTTTGATCAGTCCTACTTGCCTTTCTTAAAGTTTGTGTTAGTGTGTTTTAAAAAAGGTAGTGATTGTCACTTGATTTCGGAAATGTGGCAGCCTCAGAGGAGGAAGTGGGCAACCTCTCAGGCCCACATATCTACACCATCATACCTCCCAGTGTGGCCAAGATGGCTAGGTAGGACTTACTCCATCCATCTAGCTTCCAGAGAAAGATAGGGTCAAGGTACAAAAACCTTAGGATCATGGGACAAGGATAAGTTGGGGGAGGGACAGGAGAATTTTAAGAGATCATTGGAAGCTATGGAAATCAAGGCTTTTCCTCAGAGTTAAGTTTGAAGGAAGGTTGAGAAAGAGAGCACATATACTCCTAGAGTCAGAATTCCTTTTGATCCTAATTATCTGTTAGGATTTCTAGGCAAAAATCCGAGGGAAAGGCTATTCTCTCTCCTGAATGGCAGGACAAGTTTCTTTTCTTCATTTCCTTTCTAAGGTCAATAGACAAGAATGTCGCACCGGCGGCGAATGTCGGGGCGGCAGAGACAATAACCAATTCCACAACTCTTACAGAGAAGTGGGGCCAGGAGGGTCACTCTGAGGAGTCAACCCTGGCTTCAGTCCCAGGAGTTTATTTATAGTCAATACAGCAAGCAGTGAAGCAAATAACAGAACAATGGGCTTTGGGTGAGTAACAATAAGTTTCAGGCAAGGGAGAAGGAATTCAGGTAAACAAGCCAATCAGTAACAGGGCAATAGGTTTGGGAAAACAAGTCGTGCCTAATCTCATTCTTATCGCTGACAAGTCTCTAACATGTCGTATACAGCATAGAGGCCTGTGGGGGCTGTAGTTGTCAATAGTGCAGCCATGTTTAAATGGCATATATCCCACACAAGAACTTTAGTGAATATGCCTTTCAAATTGTGGATAGAAAACCATCACATTGACCACTTGTTTCTCTCCAGAACAGAAATTTCATTCCGGTCAGATCTGCTGCTTTAATCTTGACCTCCTGAATCTTTATCTCTGTCCTGAGGCCTTCCTATATGCTCAAATTATGCTCTTCCCTAGTGGGGCTTCCTGTTTTTTCCAGAAAATGCTCAATTTTTAAAGACCATTTAAGGCTTTTTCCTCATCCAGGGAAGATAGGGAACCTTAGAGGGAAGGCACTGCTTTCTAGGAAGAAAACTGTCTTAGTTATCTAGTGCTGCTGTAACAGGAATACCACAAGTGGGTGGCATTAAAGAACATAAAATTATTGTCTCGTAGTTTAGGAGGCTAAAAGTCTGAATCCAGGGCACCAGATCTAGGGGAATGCTCTTTCTCATTTATATCTGGGGGAAAATCCTTGTCTCAGCTTCTATAGCTCTGGTGTTCCTCATTCCTCAGTTTCTTGGTGATGCTCACATGTGTTTCTGTCTTACCCCATTTGTACTCCCTTGTCTACGTGTCTATGCAGCTCTTCATATCACTCAGAAGTGATTAGGTTTAGGACACACCCTACACTGATATGTCCTCATTAATAACCAAGAAAGCCCTATTTTTGAATGGAACTACATCTACAGGCAACAGCCCTGGTGGAGTCTAATCTTAATCTGTAAATCCATTTCTCTAGGCCCTAATGAGTGCCTATGATACAAGCTCTGTGCCAGAGACCAGTGTTCTGCAGGAAAATAGCACCTAAAGGAGAAGCAGTTCCCATAGCTCTGGTCCTGCTCCAGGTATTATTAATTCATCCAGAGAATCCTACAGTCCTCTTCTTCTATATAAAGAAATATGTGAAGACTTTACACCCCCATCCTCATATGCCACCATTTATCCAACTAAGCCAATAAGCCTTAAGTAAAAAAAGTTCTCATAATCCCCAGTTGCCTTGATAAGTAAACATTATTCTAATGACAGTTTTGGAAAACCTGGGCACAAGGATCCCAACAAGATGGCTGGAGGAAGGAAAGATTAAATGGCATCTTCAAGGTGATAAATTTCCTGTCTCTTCCTTTGCAAGCTGAGCGTACAACCTTCTACTTCCACTCCCTTTATTTCTTTATTATTCCACCACAGTAGACATCATCACTCTGCTTTTTATGTATTTTTCTTATTGGTTCTTATCTGTTTCTCCTCCTGACTGTGAATTAGGATTAGCTCTACAAGGGTGGGGATTTTTGTGTTTCATTCACTCTTGAAATCCTTGCTCCCAGAACAGTCCCTGACACAAGACATGTGCTCAAGAATTATTTGCCAGCTGAATAACTGAATTCATGACTTTATAGTTCCTGCACCTCATATCTGCAAGTTGGGCACCCTCAAAGCAGAAGTTGGAAGAGAAAGTTTTGCTTTCTCCATGAGTTGGTGACAAAGGTCAAGGATAAATATTGGGGGAAATATAATTCACTTTATTCCCTCCATTTTATTCAAACTACTGGTGGCCTCAAAAGACTACATAATTCAACTACTCTTAGCGAGTAATGGGGCCAGTCTTCAAATAGTTATTTGACAGGATTTGTTTTGTCCCCCTACTGTTTTAGAAGCCCTGTTGGCACAGTGGTTATGAGCTAGGCTACTAACAGAATGGTTAGCAGTTCAAACCCACCAACTGCTCCCTGGAAGCCCTATGGGACAGATGTACTCTGTCCTATAGGGTCACTAGGAGTTGAAATTCAGTTGATGCAAAAGTTTTTGTTTTTGTTTTTGTTTTTTAACTATCTTGTGTTTTTCTGTGAACTCTGAAAAGAAGAAAACAGGCCTTTTTTAAGTCTTGAACTCAAGACTTTCAGATTATGAGACTGACACGTTGCCAGCTTCACCAAGAGGGCACTTCCCTGATGATGGTTCATGGAGGAACAGAGATACCTAATGTTCGTCTCCAAGAGACATTGTATGGCCAATTTCTAGTTTTCTAAAACCACAATAAGTGCTTTATAAAGTCACTCCATCTAAGCCAACATTACCCCCAAGGACTCCACAACCATGGTGCTTAAAGTCCACTCCAGGAAATAGGACCCTGTGGGCTTCCAGACCGGGGACAATTGTGTCACTTTTTTTACTCTGAGGTTCAATGATCTGCATCTTACAACCTCAGAGCTTTCAATCGCCCTTTCATCTTCCATGGTCTTCTTTGTTGAAATGAAGCAAAAATAAGAGGTGCTCAGTTAATATTAGCTGACTGACTGAATGAATGAATGAATGAGTGAAAGAATAAATAGTTCCCAACCTTATCTCCAGTCCAAACCTCTTCCCTTACTCTATACCACCACTTGCATCTACATAACTAGCTACATTCCCTTTCTAAATATCCCAGAATAAACTTATAATACTATCTTCCTTTTTTTCTTCAGGATTATGTGCCATTAATTCTACTAAGAGATTTATTCAGATTATTTCGTTCAGACCAGTTGAATTTTGGTAACACAACTATGCATCGCAATCTGCACCGTATCAATTAAAGGGAGGTTGGAGAGTGTCCAGTATCGACTTGGGCAGTGGTCTATCACTTTGTTCAATCTCAAAGTTTAGAATCAGAGCCACACATTCGCAGCTCTGAGGTGCATCCTGGAGTTCAGACAACTTTTTGGGTTAGAGTTCCTGAACTCCTCCTCTTCTACAATCTCAGAAGTGCTTTCTTGTGGCTTAGGGCTCCCCTTTTCAGTTCCCTAGCCAGGAAGCTGGGGCTTTATTTCCTCCGCTCTGCCCTGCGCTTCTCAGATCTGTGACCGCATTTAGGGCCAAGCTGCAGGAAGAAATGGGAGAAAAATAGGAATGGGACGTGCATCGCCCTCTTGGAATCACAGCTCCTCTGAACAAACAGAAAACAAAGTATAAAGCGCTGGATCTATGTATTGTCCGCGCCCGTAGGTAATAAAACCGAAGAAGCATGCACTCGGACAACTAATTTCAAAGAGTTCAATATTTTCTCGTTTTCAACAGGTCAAAGTCCAAAGTGCAAAATCTGTAGTATATGGGCTTCGATCCTACTACATCTCACATGCTAAGCAAGCGTTCTATCACATGAGCTAGTTCCCTACACACACTTCAAGTATTTATCTTATATTTATTGAGGAATGGAAATGTCCGTCCAGACTCCAGTATCCACTACCTGCAGCAGTCTGGAACACCAGGGTTTTCCAGGTTATTAAAGCGAAACCATACGGATCACTGGTGGCGCGGTGGTTAAGTACTCGGCTGATAACCGAAAGGTTTGAACCCACCAGCAGCTCCGAGGTAGAAAGATGCGGCAGTCTGCTGCCGCGAATATTTATAGCCGTGGAGACCCTGTGGGGCAGTTCTACCCTGTCCTATAGGGTCTTCAAGAATCGTAATAGAGCATACAGCGATGGGTTTGGTTTTCGGTTTAATTCGGAACCAGGATTCCACAGGCGGCGACAGGTCCGAGATGGCCTGGGACAAGAGCGCCGAGAGCGAGAAGAAAAGCTAAGTTAGGAAAAGGTCGCAGTGACAAAGCTCAGGTCCGTCAACATTTTACGTTTCTGATTTTCAAGAAAAGAGGACGTCCTAACTAAAGAGGACCGACCCAGAGCGGTCTGGCTAGGTGGCACAACCCTCCTAGGATGACCATCTGACTCTTTGAAAGGCATGATTGTCATTTGGTCCCCGAAGCAGTGGCCACCCAGGAGGAGGCAGCAGGGCGGCCTCTCCCCAATTCTGGAAAGCAAACCACACCGTTTATTTCTGCTCGGTTTCAAACCAAAGACCTTACACTTGTTAGAGGACCGTGGTAAACACTATAATCCGGAAACTCCTCAATTTGTGAGGTTTTTTTTCCCCTAATTTCTGAGAGATATGGGTTCAATTCCCATTAAGGTGTGTCGTATAGAAACCATATATCACCATCATAGGCGAGAACAGCAAGTTTCACAACAGTATTACAGAAAGGAGCCGTGGGGGTCATGAGGCAAGATCATATTAGACTGAGGGAATCAAGAATGCACCACGAGAAATGCAGATGAAGAGGAAACACAGGGTGGAAAGAACATTCCTTTGTGGGGAGAATACCTTTGTGTGTGTGTGTGTATGTGTGTGTGTAAAATACTCATGGAGGGAAGCAGTGATTGAAAAGCCTGGACACTTGGAATTATGTTGGGAGAACATTGTGGAGGCTTAAGAATCTTTGA
>NW_004444281.1:425680-465811 GCF_000243295.1 Trichechus manatus latirostris | reverse complement strand
TCTGCATCTCCGGCACCCACTGCACTGCCTGTTCCAGAATGCATCCTCCACACACTGTAGAATGAATGAAAGGATAGATGAATGAGAAGAAAGAGCAAGATTCTAGAGAGGTTGTACAGGAAGACTCTAGTGTATTTGTCAAGACATGAGGTGAAGAGATTTGAGGGAGAAGAAGGAGATAAGAGCTCTTAACAGTGTTGTCCGGGGGTGGCAGACACAGAGCAGACTTTGAATTCATGTCTGATGAATGGAAGAAGAAATCAACACATTTATAAATATTCTTTAAAGGAATGCATATATGAACTGATGTAGAGTAAAATAGATGCTAAGACTGTGCACAAGGTTAAAGGAAAAGCATACTTTTTAAAAAATTTAATAGATCTTATTTTCAGAGGAGTTTTAAGTTTACACAAAAATAACTGGAAACTTAGAGTCTTTCCATATACTCCCTCTCCACCCCCAGTATCTCCTATTATTTACATTTTGTATTAGTGTGCTACATTTGTTACAATTGATGAACCAATATTAATACATTATTAACTAAAGTCTAGTTTACATTAATGTTCATTCTGTGTTACACAGTTGTATGGGTTTTGATAAAGGCATAACGTCATGTGGCCACACTTACAGTATTACACAGAATAGTTTTATTGCCCTAAAAATCCCCTGGGCTCCACTTTTTCATCACTCCCTTCCTCCCCCTGAACTCCTGGCAACCACTGGGTCTTTTTTTATTTTATTTTTTTAATGTCTTTGTGGTTTTGCACTTTCCAGAATGTCATATAGTTGGAAGCATACAATAAGCATTTTTTTTTCCAAACTGGCTTAATTCACTTTGTAATATGTATTAAATATTCTCCATGTCTTTTCATGGCTTGATAGCTCATTTCTTTGTATCACTGAATAACATTCAATTGTATGTGTGCACCACAGTTTGTTTATCCATTCACGTATTGAAGGGCATCTTAGTTACTTCCAATTTTTGGAAATTATGAATAACTCTTCTGTAAATATTCATGCACAGGTTTTCGTGTGTGGACACAATTTTTCAACTCATGTGGATATATACCTTGGAATACAATTGCTGGATCCAAGCTTTTAAAATTAAAAAAAAAAGAAATCAGCTTTCTATTTTTGGTTTTGCTTCTTACAGTTATGTGACCTGAGGAAAATGATTTAACTCCTATGAGCTTCAGTTTCATCTATAAAATGAGGATCATGATAGTTAGGATAGCTGCAAAGCTAAATCAAACAACATTAATAAAATTAAGAAACTTTTAGTAAAACTTATGGCACATAGTGCTGAAAAAACTTTTGAGGCTTGGAAGTTCCTGGCAGGCCTGGATGGCTTGGAAAGTGAAGTAGGGCTGTGACACTTAAGGCTTTGAATTTAAAAATGGACCCACAGGAAGTATTTAGGTGTAATGGTAGTGCATGCACTTAGCTGAGAGAGGTAGGGGCATGTAGGCCAGCTGTTATGGACTGAATTGTGTCCCCAGAAAATATGTGTTGTGAATCCTAACCTCTTTGCTGTGGTTATAATCCCATTTGAGAATAGGTTGTCTTTGTTATGCTAATAAAACAGGATTAGTGTAGGGTGTGTCTTGAGCTGATATCTTTTGAGATATGAAAGAGATTTAAACAAACAATCAAAAGAAGCAAAGATGAGGGAAGAGAGATGACCAGCCACGTGAAGATTTCCTAGGAGCTGAAGCTCAGAAGAGACAGGGACCTTCCTCCAGAGCCGACAGAGAGAGAAAGACTTACCCCAAAGCTGGTGCTCTGAATTCGGGCTTCTAGACTCCTAAACTGAGAAAATAAATTTCTGTTTGTTAAAGACATCCACCTGTGGTATTTCTGTTAGAGCAGCGCTAGATAACTAAGACACAGGGCTTCTCTCCACTTTTCCACCTTCCTTTCCCTTACTTGTAGTAGAGATCTCTCCTTTCCAGATGACAACCACGGAGCTTCTCTCCTGTGACAGCAGTTTCAACAGGCACTAGGTCTTTGTTTTTTCTTTTTTTCTTTTCCTATCGTTCTTTCTTTCTTTTAACCTAATTGGTTAATTGTAGCTTCTTAAAATTCATTTGTACCTTCTTAAAATTCAAAACTCCTGGGAGAACAAGAGAGGTAACAGAGAAAGTCATTATCATCATTTAAACCTCAATTCCTTTTTTTTAAAAAAATTTGCTTTAGATGAAGGTTTACAGAGCAAATTAGTTTCTCATTAAACAATTAATACACATATTGTTTTGTGACATTGGTTTTCTTTTTTTTTTCCTTTATGAGCACATACATGATGAGGCTGACAATGACTTGGCCGACACTCCAAGTCAAGGGCTATAAAAAGGTGGAGAAACCAGGAAGGAGCAATGAGGAAGGAATCCAGATCAGACTGGGATCCTCAGAGAGGGAGAAAGTCACCAGGCTGTGCTGGGCATTTTGCATGGAGGGTGATTGGTACATCTCAGAAGGTCCCACTTGGACATCACCCGTATTCTCTGGACTGAGAAAAGCCAATTTTAATGGTGATGGGAAGGAATCTCTGCTAATTGTGATTGAGATTTATATGGAGATTTAGTCTGGGAAATACAGAAGACCAATGCCTGCAACCAAAAAAGGCCAAATGCAGGAGAGAATGCATACGGCAGCACTTGAAATAGGATTTTAGGAAATTAAAGAGTCAGGGAAAGTAAGGTTCTGACACAAAATGAAATTAGTATAGAAAATCCTGGCAGGTGGAGTGGGAATGGTAGGCAGTGTGGCAGTTGGAAGTTAACTGTGGCTGTAACCGTCCACTCGGATTTCTCCATTGCAGTCTGTGTATTCTTACACTAACGACAGTCCAGAGCAAAATCCTCCATGTTGTTGTTGTTGTTTGCCATGGAGTTGATTCTGACTCCTAGCAACCCTATAAGACGGAGTAGAACTGCCCTATAGGTTTCCTATGCTGTAATCTTTATGGGAGCAGATCGCCATTTCTTTTCCCTGGTGGTTTAAATCCACCAAACTTTTGGATAGCAGCCCAGTGCTTAACCATTGCACCACTATCAAAAACAAAAACAAATCCAAAATTCAGCCATCAATTTGATTCCGACTCATAGTGACCCTACAAGACAGAGTAGAACTGGCCCATAAGTTTTCCAAGGAGCAGCTGGTGGATTCAAACTGCTGATCTTTTGGTTAGCAGCCCAGCTCTCAAACCCTGGGCCCTCAGGTCTCCAAAGGGAAAGTGGGCAGTAGGGAGATCGAACCGTAACCTTGTTATTAGCAAAACCACACTCTAACCAACTGAGCTAACCAGCCACTGGTGACTGCAGCACACAGTACCTCCCTTTCAATCCTCCCTTTACCTTAAGCCTAAGCCTCAGAGACACCAAGGATCCATGATAAGGCGCTAGCAACAAGGACTTCTGGAAATGGGATGAACCCGCAGGAACTCAAGATTGATTAGGATTGTGATGTACAGTTTCAAAGATTGAGAAAAAGAAAAATTCTTATATTTGAGTGGGCTGTGGAGCTGGGCTCTTCCACTGGCTCCTCCTCTGGCTGCCAACACAGGCTCTTGCCCCAGATATCAGCCTCTAAACTTTTCTACTCTTGCTCCAGACTTGGCACAGTTGAATCTCTCATCATTCAGACTACAACTCAAATGTCACATCCTTAAAGGGCCCTCCCCTGACCTCACCAGCTAAATCAATGCACTCCCTGTCTCTTTCTCCACCATGTTTTTAAATCCTGGATGGGAACGTATATTAAATTATTGTTTCTCCCTTACAGTAAAAGTTTCTTTAAAGGTTTATAGTCTAGATCCTCCCAGTTTATCTTCAGTGGCTAGGGTTAGAATGATGTTCTTCGTGGCTACTACCTGTTCAGAGATTAGTGACATGGAGGGGAAATACTTTCCTCTGTGTTGTGTTCCTTCCTGGGGTAATTTCAGGAAGAAATAATAATTATGCTGAGGAAAGGTGGCAAGCTGTGAGGCCCTCTGGTTTTCTGGAATGGATGAGAAAACTTGCCACAGGCGAAAGCAAGATTAATCCACTCGTGATATTTTTTGTGGAGTTCATTCCCAGCTTCGAAGTCAGGAAGCAGGTACTTTTGAGTTCTTACTGGTTTAATAAAAAGACAACAGTCATAACTAATTTGTAAGAAAGAGAAGTAATCAACTATTTACAGTGGCATTCCATTATTGTATAGTAGTTATTACTCTGTGCTTCATTAGCACCCTCATTTTGAATTTGAGTCATGTCACTCTAGAAATTTCTCTTCTCCCACCCCACCATACCCCATCCACTTTGGACACTGAATCTAAGTTTTAATGGGAAGGTAGGGCTTGTTCTGTGCAGAAGAGATATAAACAGAACCTTCTTCTGTTCCTTTTTTCTGGGGACTGGTTGTCAATCCAGACAAGAACAGGAAAGAAGGTATGAGTTTCCTCAGTCCTTTATCCTTCAGTCTCCTTCCCCCTTCTCTTTTCACCTCCACTCAAGGCAATGCCTACAATTACATTTTAAGGATGAGGAGGCATTCAGCTGCCTTACTGAAGGATGTTTCAGGAGTGTGCAAGGACTTAAGAAAAATGAAGTAATATGTGATGAAGGTGAATTAGCAATGGCTTCGTTTGTCTAAAGGGTGCACGTGATAACTTGCAGGAATGAAGGTGGAAGACAAGCCAGCTATTCTCATGAAGGACTGTGGGTGCCAAGATACAAAGTGTTTGGTCACTCTCAGTAAACAAAAGTTTGTTCTGAAATGATTTTAGGATGAACTATAACTTAATTGGATTTCAAGATGATTCCACCAGGGGAAAGAGTTGAGTGCAGAGGCCAGGAGAAGGATGAGGTTATTATCATAATAATTTGGGCAGAAATGCTGAACATCTTTAATGGAGCAGGACACTGAAGACCGACTCCTTCATTCATTTAACAAATCCTCATTTGGGAGCATACTGTACACATCTATGCCTTAGGTCAGTGAGAGCCTTCCTGGGGGTTCAGCTGCTGGATAATCACTAGATAGTGTTAACCCCATGGTCATGGGTATGAGGCATTTTCAAAAGAATTATGTGGGTAAGTCCCGAAGAACCCATGATTTTCTGTACACAGAGAAAGGGCATTTCATCAAGAGCACAGCACACAGAGGAGGCTTTTGGTCTTACTTTTAGGGATGAATTTAACACCATTGTTTGGCAGGGCCATCAGTGGAGCAGCCAGAGGGATCATCTGTCAATGTGAAGATCCTAATGTGGGGATTCAAGGTGAGTTTACTTTTCTTTGCACAAATTGTCAATAGACTTACCTGTTTCAAGGGGAAAATAAAGCCAAACCAACAGAAACATAAAGAAAACATAGACTTTCACAGTTCCTTTTTACAGATACTGGGCTTGGAGATTCAACCAGAAGTTGGTGCAAATTTCTGGAGAATCAAAATACTCTGTTCTTGAAAAACGAGTGAGTTGAGACTAGGAATTGGATGAGAATCTGGGAGCAGAGGTGTTATTTTTATTTATTTTTGCCCTACTTGGCCGTCTGGGAGAAGAGGATATTTTGTCTTCAGTCAGTGTCTGTGAGGGCAGCCGAGGTGCCATGGAGACAGATAAAGAAGGAAGGAGGAATAGAGACAGGCCAGGCAGTAGGTTGCATTTTAGCTGAGGTCATAAACTGTGGACCTTTTGATTCACAGCGCAGCGCTTCAACCACTGCACAACCAGGGCTCTTTACAGGGCACACAGCAATTGTAATTGTAAAAGTAATTGTCAGCGGTAGTGCAAACAGAAAGGCAGTGATGAAGAGTGAGAACTGTACACCTGTCTTTCACGCCCGGGAGAGTATCACGTCTTCCAAAATTCCAAAGGAAAAGTTTGAGCTTCATAATCCTCCACGACCACCACAGGGCCTATTGAATTCCTTAAACAGGACCAGGCTGGAAGGAGAGGCAGGTCCAAGGACCAACTCCCGCTCTCCAGGGCCTCGTTTCTCTCTTTTCCGAAGTCACCCGGATTCTGTCCGCCGCCTCCCGAGCCCTCTCAGCGACGCCCGCCCTCAGTTCCCTAAGATAGAAAAACCCGTCCATTCACAGGTTTAGGACTCTGACCCCTGCTCCTTTGCTATGGGCGCCCGTGAGACCCATGAGGCCTTTTCCCCCGGGAGGAGAGGCGCTCCAGGTGGCGACCGCCAACATGTCACCTCCGCAGGTTGCGCGGGGGCGTGAGGTGAATGTCAGTGCAGCCAGGGATTGAAGTTCTGTGGTTACAAGCGGGAAGTCTCGCTAAACTTTGTGCTGCTCTCTCCTCCTGGTTGATCCCAACTCCCCCGATCCCCAGTCACTTGATAGAAAACGCCATCAAGATCGTCCCCCGTCCTTCAATAATAAAGGACTCACCGCTCACGAGCCGTTTCTCCTCGCTCAAGGTTATTTTTACACCTGCCCTTGGCGGTCGGAACCCCCAGGCGCTCCGCGGGGAAAGCCAGTCAGCTTCCCTAAAGATTACAGCCTTGGAAACTCTATGGGGTAACTCTACTCGGTCTTAATAGATCGCTATGAGTCGGAATCGAAACCATGGCAACGGATTTGGTGTTTTGGTGATTCTGGTGCTCTCTGCCTTCCCGATTTTAGCTTTCGTCTTTTTCGTTATGTAGCTGAAGCTTGTTTTGGGGTGATCTTGGACAGCTGAATTTGGAGGGAAAAGAAACAGTATTCACAGAGGATTCTGTGTTAATTCTCAGGAGAGAGCCTTAAAACAAAGAGCCAAGAGTTTTCAAAACGAGAGACTTTTTCATGCAAAATGGGCTAGTAGAGAAAGTACTATTTTGTTCTAGTTTTACCAGATTCAGATTTTATTCCTGTAAATCTCATCTAGCCTCTTTTGCTCCTCTTTAATCTATCTCTCTCAGGTTTGTGGTGATAGAACTAGATTCTCATTTTATTCCTTGTAAATTCTTACCAGCCTCCCTTGCATCACCCGATCCTTCTCTTTCAGGAGTGATAAGGAAAATGTTCCAGCAACTAGAGGGGCCTCATCATTAAAAAAGGGATTTCTGATTTTCTTTTTTTTTAATACATGTGTGTATCATATATAACGCTGTAGAACAACTGCTCTTTCCAGAAAACAAGAAGGTAAAATCTCAAACCAGCATGCAGTAGAACTTGGGATCTTCGGATCTTTAGTAAGATTCCTTATCCATTCCTCTGGGCTTTGAAAGGTAGTACCTTCAGCAGCATTGTTAATTAGCTTTCATGAGTTTCACACTTTTATGCCATCTGTTTCTCCCTGTGGCTGATGTCCACTTGGCCTCTCTCTCACTGTCTGTTCCCAAGCTTCCTTGGGATCACCGTGCCTCAGAGTGATTCCAACTCATAGCAATCCTATAGGACAGAGTAGAACTGCCTCATAGCGTTTCCTAAGCTGTAATCTTGATGGGAGCAGATCGCCAAGTCTTTTCTCTAGAAACTGGTGGTGAGTTCTAACTGAACCATCGACATTTCCTTTCCATTAACAGTTCAGTGCTTAACCATAAGAGAGTAAAAATTTGTGGCCTACCTTTGAGCCTCACTAGTACAATTTTCTTCTGGGCTCGGGTCCTTAGCCGCATGGTGAGGGCCCTGGAAACAGCAGATAATGGAGGGAGATTTTAGGTTCAGGTGTCCTAGAAGAAAAAAAAAAAAACTAACCATCAGGGACCAGTGTGAATAAATGGAAAAACAGAAACACTCACAAACTGAATGAGCTATTAATTGTTTCTCCAGGTTGGGCTTCCTGTATTCTCAGGGCCCAAGGCACACGCCTCAACTGTAATATTTATCACCCTGTGCTGTAACAAATGCTTACTGAGTTGTCTTCTCCACTAGATTGTATATTCCTTGAGGGCTGCACCCTCAGTGTGTACAATAACTAATTTTACATTAAACCTCTATATGCATGAGTGGCGTATTGAGTAAGAAAAATGCCTGAAACATCAGGAAAAAGGTTTCATTTGTGGTCTAGGTGGTTATCACAGATCTGAAATCCCATGCTATGCCAACCCACATGTTTAAATGGAAAATCAGTGAACTTCTATATACAGTAAACCAAAAACCCAAACCCATTGCCACTGAGTTGATTCCAACTCATAGGGATCCTACAAGACAGGATAGAAATGCCTCATAGTGACCCTATTAGGACAGTAGAACTGTCTCATGGCGTTTATAAGGCTGTAACTCTGTATGAAAGCAGACTTTCACATCTTTCTCCCTGGAGCAGCTGGCAGGTTCAAACCACTGACCTTTGGGTTTTGCGCCACCAGGGCTCCTTCTATATACAGTAGTAGTAGTATCCTAATTTCATGAATATAGCTTTGAGGTGTGGCTGTTTAAGCTCCCAGGGGCTGGATTGAACTGGGGCTGGGCAAGTGTCCAATAAGTCTAGAGGTAGTGACAGTGGGACAGTAGTGTTGGACTAGAGTTAGTGGCTGACAGGTAGCCCTCCCAAGTAAAGAGAATGCCTTGTCTGCTAGTATGAGAGAAAAAGCTTAGTAAGCCAAGTGCACAACAAGCTCACATTTTTCATGTTATTTATATGGTTGGATTTGCGTTTTTCACAATGCCAGTGATCAGGAGGATTTAGAATATTATGCTTATAAAACATATTTATGAAATGTCCAGCCCAAAGATTTCTACCCAGTAACAGGAAACTTTTAGCAACAGCTCTACAACAATTAAAACAACATCCAACTGGGTTAAACAAAGTGGATTTATTACCACACATAACAATAAGTCCATGGCTGGTTAATTCAGCAGCTCTATGATGTCATCAGGACCCAGGTTCTTTAAATCTTTGCACTCTGCCATCCTTAGCATATGAATCTCATATTCCAGCTGAGTCCCCTATAGCACCTCAACTCTCACAATTCAGACAAAGTCTAGAAGGAAAACAATCTTCTGTGTTTCATTGAGTAGAACCTCTTCTCTAAGCTTCCCAGCCTCATTAGCTACATTTGTATCACATATACTTGCCTTTTCACACCATGAAGAAGGGAGCCACTATGATTAACTAAATCCATCATAATTCAGACTCTGGAGCTGAGAATGGATTCCACCACCTCTAAAGCATTGGGCAATGTAGAGGTGGCTATGTGAATAAAATCATTTTTCTGTTGGCAAAGAGGCATGGGGGAGGTGTTAGCGGCTGATTGTGGTGTAGACAAGCAGTAGTGGCTGCTATGCCCTACTCAATCTTCACGTTGGAAAAAAAAAAATGTTTGTGTTTGATTTTTTTTTTTTTTAAGAATTTTAAGACTTCCATTAATTCACCCACATGAGGCCACAACTAGATTTCCATATCTAACCGTCATAGAAATAATTTGATCTAGAGCTTTTATTCAGTACTAAAGATAAGAAAAATGGCATTAATTCTATATGCTGACATTTTGACATAAATCAAGACTGTATAAGTTTGGCTATTAGTAATACAACCAATGAGCTGAGTGGTGCAGTGGAAGCATGCTGGACCCGTAACCCAGAGGTCGGTGAAACGAAACCATCCTCTGTTATTTTAGTGAAGCCCTGCTGGCCCAGTGGCTTAAGAGCTTGGCTATTAACCAAAAGATCAGTAGTTTCAATCCACCAGCCTTTCATTGGAAACTCCAGCAGGCTTTCTACTCTGTCCTATAGGGTCGCTATGACTTGGAATCCACTACACAGCAATAGTTCTCAGATCTTTATGACTGCATGGTATAATGACTTTGTAACTTCTGAAACAGAAGTGCTGGAGACTAAGGTGTACATGATGGTGTGGAGATCTGAAGCTCAACCTGAAATAGTTGCCTCAATCTGCCTCTGTAGGACAGGGCAGGAGTTAAATTCCTAACCCTGAAAATTAGTAATTTGTGCATCCCAGTTTGTCTATAAAGGTCTAACTCTCATTGGTTTCCAGGCTTATTTTTGCAGATTCTTTAATAACCACAACTTGTTCATTTCCCCCTCTCCCTAGCTGCTCTCCCACCCACAAAAAAAAGACACATTGCCATGGATTTGATTCCAATTCACAGTGACCTTATTGGACAGAGTGGAACTGCGTCAAAGATACTCCAAGCAGTGACTGGTGGATTCCAACTGCTGACCTTTTGGTTAGCAACCTAAACTGTTAACCACTGTGCCACCAGAGCTCCCCACTATGACTATAATTTTCTGTCTTAGCTTTTACTCTATGTTCTTATCATTGTTCATGTAGAAGTAACTTGATATGAAGAGAAAAGAGTAGGCTTTGGGATAGAACCAGGTTAAAATCTTAACCCTGCCTTTTATTAGCTATGTGAATTTGGAAAAATCACTTTTCGGTCACTCTGCTGAGACCTTGTCTGCAAAATGGGGTTTATAATTACTTTGCGGGGTCATGAGAATTAAATGAGATAATGCAGTTTAAGCAACTGGCAAATATTTAGGCTGTCAAGAAAAAGTAGTCATCCTGAGTCCAGTACAACTAGATGATGCCCAGCTACCATCACTGACTGCTCTGACTGGGATTACAACAGAGGGTCCCGGACAGAGCTGGAGAAAAATGTAGAACAAAATTCTAACTCACAAAAACATCAGACTTACCGGCCTGATAGAGGCTGTAGAAACCCCGAGAGTATAGTCCACGGACACCCTTTTAGCTCAGTAATGAAGTCACCCCCGACGTTCACCATTCAACCAAAGATTAGACAGCCTCATAAAACAAAATGAGACTAATGGGGTGCAACTGTCCAGGGACAAGGACTAGAAGGCAAGAGGGGACAGGGAAGCTGGTAATAAGGAAACCAAAGTTGAGAAGGGACAATGTTGACATGTTGTGGGGTTGTTAACCATCATCATAGAACAACATATGTACTAACTGTTCAGTGAGAATCTATTTGTTCCCAATCTTCTAAAGGTTAACTTTAATAACTCAAAAACATTTATTAAATATCCATTTACCAAACAGAGTGTGATATCCTAAGGACTGAAATTTCCTTAAGATACCCTCAAGGAATTAACAACTGGTAAAGGAGATAAATATAAAGTGATAGATCACCATAACAGAGAAATGTTAACTCAAAAATAAGAAGAAAATGCACTAGACCACAGAAGCAGAGCAGGTAACTCTGGAGGGGAGGTCAGAGGAAGCTCTCCATGACATCACATTTGAGCTGAATCTTGGAAAAAGAAAATGACCCCCCAAAAAACCATTGCCATTGAGTCTATTCTGATTTATGGCAACACCATGTGTTAAGGCGTAGAACTGCTCCATAGGGTTTTCTTGACTGTAATCTTTACCGAAGCAGATCACCAGGGCCTTTCTTCAGAGGCACAGCTGGGTGAGTTCAAACCACCAACCTTTCATTTGAGCTGAATCTTGAAGAGGAAACAAAGTTGACTTGTGAAAAAGAGAATAAAAGGCCAGAGGTTCAGGATGTGGAAAAGAATATATCAATTATCTGAGATTACAATAATATCAATGTTTCCCTTAATTAAATTTATTCCAGTCTCTCCTATATTTTCCCTATCTATAGAAAGCCTTACATATTTTCCATTTGGCATCTCTACCACTCTCCTGGCCTATTAGTTAGTTGCACAACATGTATGATCAACATCTTTGGCACTCTTATTACTGCCAAGCAATTATCACATTTCCCCCAAATAGGGCCTTTTTCTACCTGGGTCTTTGGCTTTGATTGCTTTTTCTCCCAAACTATTATTTTGCCTGGGGAAGCCTCCATTCTGCACCTCCCCACTGCGGTGAGTCCTTGTGGGCCTCTGCAAACCATTGTTCCTGAGGGCCTGGATCTGCTGGCGTTCCCTTCCCTCATTTCGGAGGCGCTGGGATTCTTACAAACTTTCCCCTGCTTCCACTCCTGCCCCCGAGATTCAGTCCGGGCGGGCCTGGACCTGGTTCTCCTGGCCCAGGAGGACTCAGGTCTGCCCCTCATCCCGTGAGGGTCCAGGCTGGTGGTGGCCGCAGGGCCAGGGGTATGATTGTCAGAACTCGGGTCTGTTCTTGCTGGCCCGTCCACTCTGGCTCCCACGTGCCTGCCGGGTAGGAGCTGGAAGGCAGGGGTTATCCTGACACCTGAATGTTCACCCACTAGCCCTTCATGCTGGGCGTCACCTCTGCTGTGAGGGTGTGCAGACACAACAGGTGATCCACCCTGTCCTAGAATTCCAGGCAGGACTGGTTTAAGGGGCTGCAGTGACCCCTGACCCTCTGTCCACTGTTTCTTTCTTTTTTTTTTTAAATGTGGTGAAAATTTACACAACAGAACATACATCAGTTCAACCATTTCTACATGTATAATTCAGTGATGTTGTGTTCTTCAAGTTACACAACTATTTTCACTGTTCTTTTCTACAATATTCCACCACCATTAACATGAACTCAATGTTCCTTAAGCAACCTCTCCCTTTCCCTTTCCTCTCATCCCTGGTAATCACTAATGATCTTTGGTTTCTATATATTTGCTTATTTCATGTAAGTGAGATCATACAGTATTTGTCCTTTAGCAACTGACTTATTTCACTCAGCAAGATGTTTTCAATGTTCTTCCAAGGTTCAGGGACAATGATGGGAGCTGAAGAAGCAGAGAATTCCTGAGGAAAGAAAATGTTGAAGATAGTGATACAACACTTCATATCTGTTTAGAAACTTATAGTTTTCAAACAGATTTAACAAATAAGAGTGTTCTAGTGCAGGTTACTCTGTCAATTCCATTTCTTCACCCTTTTCGTTGCCCTACTATAAATTATCTTATAAATTCTCTCCCACCTCCAAGGCACAGTTCTTATAGAACATACAGGAGAAATGGATTCTCTACTTTCTGTGAAGGCAAAGTTCTAATATTATAGAGCAGGAGGAACTGTGATGAACAAATGAGATGTTATTGTACCAAACTCATGCCCAGAAACTAACAGTGCTCAAGGGAAGAGGTTGAAATCGGTAAGTCTGATTATTCTAGACTTAGGTCCTACCCCAAGTTCAATTCACAAAGCCTCAAGAATACGTGCCAGATACGAGAAATAGTGTGGCACTGGATAAAAGGAGGAAACAGGGCTAGGGAAAGGTGATTTTCCCTTCCTTGTGCAGCTCAGCTACTTCCAACATATTCAGAGAGTGCAGCAGTAATGCGAGGAACACAAAGATACCAGTTATTCAGAAAGAAAGGAAAAAAGTCACTACTCCTTCTAATTTGCTTAGTCTATGGCCTTAAGTTGTCTTTTTATCTCATCTTACTCTACTTTTATTTTCATTGGGTTTTCCTTTTCTTTAGCAGCCCCTTAAGAATTTCTAAAAGGCTATGCCCAAAAGAGCACCACCCCAGTCCAGAACCAGAACAACTGAGGGAATTCCCTTCCTCTCATCCCTTACCTATGATGATGAAGGTGATCATACAGAAAAAGTACTGTTTGCAGGTATTCAGGAGGAGCTGAGGGAAGGCCAGGAGTATAAAGGTCATGAAGAAAGAGAGAAGAAGGGTGCTGATCATGAAAATTTGACCAACTATGAAGTAGACTGAATTAGGAATTGTGTCCCCCCAAAATATGTGTCAACTTGGCTAGGCCATGATTCCCAATATTGTGTGGTTGTCTTCCATTTTGTGATCTGATATCATTTTCCTAATCTCTTCCTGTGGTTAATGGAGTCAGATTAGGTTGAATTAAAGAGGATTAGAGTGAGACGCCACACCCTTACTTGGGTCACAGCCTGATCCAACATAAAGGGAGTTTCCCTAGGGTGTGGCCTGCATCATCTTTCGTCTTACAAGATATAAAAGGAGACAGAAGCAAGCAGAGAGATAAGGACCTCTTACCACCAAGAATGAAGAACCAGGAGAGCACGTTCTTTGGACCTGAGGTCCCTGCACTCAGAGGCTCTTAGACCAGGGAAAGATTGATGACAAGGAACTTCCCCCGGAGCCAACAGAGAGAGAAAGCCTTCCCCTAGAGCTGGTGCCATGAATTCAGACTGCCAGCCTCCTAGACTGTGAGAGAATGAACTTCTGTTTGTGAAAGCAATCTGTTAGTGGTATTTCTGTTGTAGCGGCACTAAATGACTATGACAGTGGGAGAGGGGAGAGAATCCAGCAACTTTCTCTAGGGCCCCCTTCCTTCCTGGGTTTGAGTCCCCAGAGTACTAAGAAGGCAATGCAGAGACATTAATTAGGAACCAACAGCAACTGGTGGGAAGCTTGGGGATAGAGGGAGAAGGAATTTGCAAAAAGATCTAGAAGAGTGATTCTATTCTGGCTGGGATTCCCAGAGGATCCTGACCCCATGTAAGAAATACTTCAAAAATGAGCCACTGTTACTGATAGCAGTACAATTGCTTGTTTCAGGCATGGTGGGGCAGAAAAGGAGGTTGAGAATTCCCAGAAGGGACAGTGTTAAAGCTGGACCATCTTTTTCAAGGCCAGAACTTACTTGCTTTTGGTGGATGAATCCAACATGTGATCTCCTCACTGCAGATTGTGAAGAGAGCACTGAAGGGGACTTAGGACCTGCCTGGGATTTCTATCTTCACCCAAGTGGAGAGGCTGAAGGCCCACCACAGAAGGGCAGAGCCAGGGAAAGTAAAGATGAGTCTTAGAATGCACTATGGTCTAATTATCCCACATCTCATACAAAAGGGCACTGACTAGAAAAAACTAAACAAAACATAAATGAGTTAGATTTCCTCAGTTCTTTTGGGATTTCTCCCCTCTTTTAAATACCCACATAAGTCTAGCCTCCTTGCCTTTTCTCATACTCCCTCCACCTCAGGCTCTAAACACATCTTCTCAAGGCCTCAGACTGACTTTGCATTCCTCCCTCACCAAGGAGGAGTGAGCTTTCTCTCCTCTGAGCTCTACTTTCTGTATGGGCCATTTACTTGTACACAATCCCTAGATTCCCTGGTGGCACAGTTTCCTCTTGACTACTAACATAAAGATTGATGGTTTAAACCCACCCAGTGGTGCCCCAGAAGGAAGGCCTGATGATCTGCTTCCATAAAGATTAGAGCCCAGAAAACCCCTGCGGAGCAGTTCTACTCTGTAACACATGGTGTCGCCATGAGTCTGACTTGACAGCAATGGGTTTGTTAGAGGACGATAGTCCTGACCTCTTAGTTTCCCACCACATTTAGCACAGTGCTTTACATGTGGAAGGATCCCAGTGAATATCTATTAACAGAAAGGAAAAAAACAAACAAAACAAAAACACATGCTAAAAACATTCCTTGGTGATGTTAAGTAAAGTAAAAATTTTTGTCTGTTCTGAAGCCCCAGCATTCTCCTTATCATCTGTCCTCTGAAATCATAGCATTTCTTTTCCTTTGGTCTTCTACTGTCAGTGTTACCAGCTTACCTTTTCTCTTTTTTCTTTTAACCCTTTTCCCCCTACTCCCCATAAATATTCCCTTTCATCTTTCATCTTTTGATTACACTCTGTTTTCTACAGCTCTTTTTCACTCCAAGGCTTATCCTAGCCTTCTGCTCAAGAGTAAAACTTTGTGCTCTCTTTTTGTCCCCCAGTTGGCAGAAACATTTAATGACATCATAAGTATGTGAACTCAAGCCCACAATAGGAGCTTGGGATCATACCCTGCTGCCTCTGTCATTTAAAAAACTTGCCACCCCCATACCTCTCCACCCACCAATGCCTTTGTTTCCCTGAGCAGATGTGTGCCCCAAAAGCTATAGCTGTGCCTTTAGCCCTAAGTTCTAGTACTGACTAAGCAGGAGTACTGTATTCCTGTATCAAATTGAAGGGCACCTGAGAAAGAATATGGGATAATCAGGGAAGTAACTGAGAAGATGTGAATGGAAACCGGTTTTGTGTTGAGGGTACAGTGGAACATACTAGACCTTTCACACTCTTCATCCAAGCTTATTGCCCAAAACACTGCTTAGCCAATGATCAGCACTCAGTACATTTTTGTTGAAGAGGAATGAATAAATCAATGAAAATAGTAAGGAGCTGAAAAAGAAGAGTATTTCTCAGAACCTCTGTTTGGATGTTTCTTAAATGAAAGCTCTGAAAAAGCAAGGGTGAGCTTTGTCTATTCTATGCACTGATGTATCCCGAGAACATAAATATTGTTCTGCACAAGGCATGTGCTAAATAAATATTTGTGGAATGAATGGCTGACTGGTTCTAGAACAAAAAGCTCATCCCCAAAAGAGGGGGGGAGGTTGGCATATTTGTCATTTTCTCTCAACTGACGGCTTCTGCTAGATATGCACTATGCCAGAATGTTTCTAGGGTTAACTAGGATGATAAAGTGTGCAACAATAATATATATCAGCTTAGCACTATAGATTTACTCTTCAGTCAGTTGCACTGTTACAAGAGGGGAACATGATAATGCTATTGGCTGGGGAAGTAGGACGGGTATTCAGGGCAAGAAATCAGAGGTAATTCAACAAGATTAACATTGCTTTTGTCAATCATGTGCACAGAGAAGCCTAGCCTTACGACTGATGGAGAAGACATTAAAAGGCAACATAACTTTAAGTCTCAAAGTTGGTAGAAGCCACATCGAGAAGAGCATCATGTTTTCTCCTGAGCTTTGAATGAACCCAGGAAAAGAAAGCAGATGGGTAAAGAAATTACTACTAATATCAAAAGGGAACCCTGGCGGTGCAGCTTCCTAAGAGCATGGCTGCTAACTAAAAAGTCGGCCGTTCGAATCAACCAGGCCCTGCTTGGAAATCCAAAATTGTATTGTGCCCTATAGGGTCACTATGAGTCGGAATCAACTCGACAAAAACGGTGTTTTTTTTTTTTTTTTTTTTTTTTGGGTAAATGTCAGGAAAGGATCATTACAAGAAAAACATCATTAGAAAAGAAGAGGAAAAACAGCATCTAGAGGTCAGGCACAATTGCTCGCTGAGAATATCACCTCTTCCGAGTGTAAGATTCTGGTGAGCGCCGAACTAAAAAGCTATCCACACAGGTTTATTAAGAATTATCTTCTAGAACCAGTGACCAGAAATCCGGAAAATAACTCGTCCTGGAGAAAGAAATCAGGTCATTTCTTTAGAATCGACCCCAGTTGGAAGTCACTGCGCCTTCTTAGCGCAGTGGGCAGCGCGTCAGTCTCATAATCTGAAGGTCCTGAGTTCGAGCCTCAGAGAAGGCAATCTGTTTACTTGGTCTACATCTATTTTTGTGTTCCTTGCACTTCTTTCCTGGTACTTCTGTAGATGATAATGACAATTCCTTTGGGAGAGGAAATATTCAGAGTCTTCTGAGATAGCTGTACTTACTTGCAGTTGGGACGGAATTCCTTCTTTTCTAAAATATCAAAAAAAGTGAAATTGTGTCAGGGCCGGAACTTTCCCATGGTAATAGTCTCCGTTGTCCCCGTTTTGACTTGAGCTCTCCGCTCCGCAGAGGATATTTCCCGAGAAGTTCTGGAAACCTTCCATGCTCAGTCCCATTCTGGCTCCACCAAGGCAGTGGCCGTGGAGCTCCCGGAGTCCCGCATGGTTCTGCAAAACCATACAACTTTTATTCTCAAAATAGCCAGTTATCCTAAATAGACAACAGCGCCAGAGCTAGCCGAAATTGTACCTGGCTCAGTTATTCTCCAGCTTCCCTCGCCTGTTCTCTCTTGGTCTGTAACAGCGGCTTCCTATAGACTACCTCGGAGCTTTACGCTTTAATGCAGATGAAGAAAACATTGCCTTTTTTTTTTTTTTTTTTTTAATCTTCCTGTTTTTAATTTTTCGAGCAACATTGGACGTTTTTGAAATGTAGTCAGCTTGATTTGTTTCTGTTTTTCCTCCCGTGTAGTTCCACATATGACAGGACTGGCAATATCTTGACCGACACCTCAACAAATTGTAGTTAGAAGATGAGGGAAAACCAGGGAAGAGCGACGGGAAGGGAAGTCTGAGTAGGCGACGACGCACAAAAATTAAGAAGGTCCTCCTCTTCCCTTCCCTTCCAGAACTCTTCCATCCTTGCAGTAACCTTGGCCTGGTGCCTACTTCTCTGCACCCAGGGGAACAGCTAGATAAAATACAAATCAACATTTCAATTAATTATCCTATCACACTTAAAATGTGGTACCTCAGCATCCACTAATTCATTTTGCTCGCAAGAGCAAAGGCGCAAAGAAATTTGGGTTTAGTCCATCTTTTTTTTATTTGACCAATGATTGAACTTTTTTTCCCAATAGACCAAGCTAATATTATTATTTTCTAATTAATGAATTACCACACTTTTTACTGTTTATTCTTTCTGCTTAATTTAATATATTTTTCTTTCTTCTTTTATTGAATACACAGCTTATTTAATCATTGTACTTCAAAAGTATGCAAAAGTAGAATCTAAAATCTAAGAAGTACTATGAATAATGTTATAAAATTTTTCAGCACATCATTTTCATTGTTTTGAAAGTAGTCTGGTAACGCACTTTAATGATTTTTTGAATATATGCATATGAATATTTTATTGACATATAATTTAGTGTTTAAGTTTTTCTTATTACAATTTTCTATGTTTATCTTGTATAGTTTATAAATTAATATGTAATATTACATATATTTATGTATACAATTTGTAAAAAGGAATAGAATTTAACACCCTTTATGTGTTTATTAAATTAATTTTCAAAACATAATTTTGTAGTTTTGATTAAAAATTCAATGTGAATTATTACTTGTAAAGATTATTAGATTTAATGCAGCAATTAATATATTATTGAGATTAAATATAACTTGATTGGTTTATTAGTGTCCTATTCAATTTATGTTTTCTAACTTACTTAAATGGAATAGTGCTAACTGTGGGAGATGCCACACTGTGAAATTATTTCCATTGCAATCTATATCCTTAGTCTTCATTTTACTATTGGGAGAACAAAGCACACTTGTTAATTTGTCATGTGGCATGAGGAAACTGGATTTGAGCTGGAATTGATGAGTTATCCTACCTGCCTGTAATTATTAGAAATGTATTAGATTTATTTAGCTCACTCTTTTCCCTCTCTTAGGCCTAGGATTAAACAGAGAAAATAACATAATACAATTTAGCTTTTCCTTACCAAACTAATCATTCTTGAATTCATATCTGTCTCTTTTCCCTCTTTTTTTTCTAACTCTAGACACTGGGGATACATTGAAAGAACAAGAAATGAAAAGGCTCAGAAAGTGTACATTCTATGGACGAGATAGACAATACAGCAGTAATTTGGTGATGCTCTTCAATACAGATAAATTTTATGTAGAAGATGGAGCCACAGAGGACATTGATGTAGTCAGAGTAGTCAGAAAAAGGCTCTCTGAAGAAGTGACATTTGGGTTGAGACCTGAATGATTGAGAGGGGGCCATAGTGCCAAGCCTGGAACAAGACTGGACAAGTTCTCAGTGAAGACTGTCAGCTGGAGCGAGGGCCTCTCTGATGAACCAACCAGCCTATGAAGAAATCAGCAAAGAAACCCAGTGACCACCTCTATGGCACTAGGTGTCTGTGCAGCTGAGCCAGCTGTGAGCATTTTCTCAACTCATTTCCTCTACACTGCATACTGGCCTAACCAATGCTAGTTCTGTTGAGGAACCACTACTTTCCCAGGACTCCCTCTTGTCCAGAGCATCGTCAACAGGCTGCTTGATGGCTCAGGACCTCAGGACTTGAGTCTCAGGTACTTAGCTCAAGTTGAAAGAGAGGAAAGATGTGAGCCAGGTGTGAAATGCACAGGCTGATGCTACTCTGCAATGGGAGAACCAGAAGCCTCTCTCCCTTCTCTTCACTGCCTTGACACCCACCAGAATCTGAAGAAGACTAATGGCGGCAAAATTGCTTTCCACTATTCTCGGTCAGGAGTTTTTTGGTGTTTTTTTTTGTTGTTGTTGTTTTTCTTCATATTTTGCATATTTCTGCCACTAAAACTAGAGGTAAAAATCACCTCAGCTTCTGGCATTGCTACTGGAAAATTGCCTCTATGTTTTCCTTTTTTAATTTCTCAGGGTATTCTAAGGATATAAATCTGGACTGTCATTACAGTGACCTGTAATGTCAGTGATGCGTGGTCAGTGATGGGATCTGAGACAGACGGTGACACTTCCGTGTTGACCACCTATTTCGAATTACTCACCTGCTCCCACTCTTCCCACATGAATTTTCTCTAAAGATTTCAGTGGGCGTCAGAATCTTCCTTTCACTGTTTCTCTAGCTCTTCCTGGTCCTTCCCAGGCCCATTAAACTAGAAGACCCCAGCCTCACAAATTCTCTGGATTGTCGAGGCTTTCTAGGGGCCAGCTATTAGCTTTCTTGTTTCCCAAGCTGTTGTCATCTGCCTTCTAGTCGATGACTCATAGCCACCCCATATGACAGAGTAGAACTGCCCCATAAGGATTCCTACTCTGTCATCTTTGCAGGAGCAGATTGTCAGGAGCCGCGGTTTCCCAGGCTAACGCCCCACAAAAGTGGACCAATATCTTCAGGACAGCTCAGTACAGAGGAACTTACTCCACCTTACTCTTACTTCCTGGCACTTACTCTAGCCTACTTGGGGTCCTGTCCCCACCGCTCCTTCCCTGATTTCTTTCATCCTGGTCTTCTTTTCAGCCAGAGGAAAAACTGGAGAATGCAGGCATAGATCCCACTACCTCTTGCCTGCTAAGTGACTTCTCTACCATTTGAGCTAATTCCCCTCATCCACCTCATTTTTTAAGATTTTAGTTCATTTGCAATTTAGATCAACAAATGCCACGCCCTCTCGCTTCCTAGACTGAAGCCAGAATCCAAATACAGTAACTTCCTAGCATCTCAGAGACTATTTTGGGCAAGAACAAAGTAGCAATCCTTGATTTGAGAGGAGGGAGGGGATAAGGAAGACCTGGAGAAGATAGCTGTGGGAAATTTCTTGTCTCCATCACAATTTATACTTCCCGATTTCATGGAAGAGAAGAGAGCACATCCCATCTAGGGTGGCCACACTGATAACTGCTGGGTTAATTAGCAGAGGTATACCAGAATGATTTGTGGCTCTTGTGTATTAAAAGAGTTAGGGTAATCAATTGACTGCTGACCTAATGAAGTCTAGGAGATGGTTTGGAGTCAGTGTTTCCAAGCTCCACTTTCACCTGTCATCTCCCAGTGTGACTAAACCAAAACCAAACCCACTGCGGTCAAGTCAATTCCAATTTACAGCAACCCAAAAGACAGAGCAGAACTGCCTCATAAGGTTTCCAAGGCTGTAAAGCAGACTGCCACATCTTTCTCCTGTGGAGCTGTTACTGGGTGGAAACCTCAGGTTTTCGCTCTGCATGACTCATGTTGGCCAATAAAAGAGAGACCGAGGTGGGAGAACAAGAAAGGCACCTTTATTTCATTTTACAAGGAAAGGAGTCAGTCAGAGCTGCTGTTGCCAAGACTGCTTGCGAAGGGCGGGCAGGCAACTTACTTTTAAAGGGGTTTACAAGTAAGGAGTTCATACATGTTACATCAGCAACATTTTTAATCATATTATGCAGGCACAATGGGGTTTACATACAACCTCCAAGAAAAAGCAGTATTCAAATGCAAAGCTGGGGGCTGCGGGTTTGGGGGGGACCCCCGAAAAGGAAATGATTTATCAATACAACACTATAGGGAAGCAAGCCAGATAAAGAATACAGTACTGTGGCAGCTGAGTCTCAGAGTGGCTGGTGGGTTGATTAGCAGAGGAGCCCTTTAACCACTGCACCACTAGTCCCCCAGTGTGACTAGCTATGTATAAGTAGAAAACTGTGTTTATGGAGAAACTTGTACATTTATATGTAACTCAAAATAAGCACTTTTAGTTTAAAATTCCAATTAAATATTCCATCCTTTAGACATGAAAAGGGATTTATTTTGTTTTTCAGTTGCTGAAAAATCATTGTTAGAAAGACATCTTGTAGCAGCGGTGGCGAATGTTGGGGCGGCAGAGACAATGACCAATTCCACAACTCTTACAGAGAAGTGGGGCCAGTAGGGTCACTCTGAGGAGTCGAACCCCGGCTCCAGTCCCAGGAGTTTATTTATAGTCAATACAGCAAGCAGTGAAGCAAATAACAGAACAATGGGCTCTGGGTGAGTAACAATAAGTTTCGGGCACGGGAGAAGGAATTCAGGTAAACAAGCCAATCAGTAACAGGGCAATAGGTTTGGGAAAACAAGTCGTGCCTAATCTTTTTCTTATCGCTGACAAGTCTCGAACATGTCACGTACAGCATAGAGGCCTGTGGGGGCTGCAGTTGTCAATAGTGCAGCCATGTTTAAATGGCATATATCCCCACAACATCTATGTTCAGCTTTAGTTGTTGACACTACAAGATCTAGAAACATGTGGGGACCATGCAGTGTTTGGAGGGTTGTTTACTGCTTCCTGTTCCTCCCATTACGCTTCTAACAACACTATAAGTCCCTTGTGCTCTACACTTTCCCTGAGCCACCTCATAGTGAAAGAACCTTTGGCTCCTCCAGGCCAGCAGCAGTGGGATTTCTCCCTGATATCTAGAGGCTGTACACACCTCCCTTGGCTCAGTCATTTCAGAGTTTTGTAATGGATTTTATATCTGACCTTCATCCACACAGGAATCTCATTTTCATTGCGTGATCCTAGCATACATGGAGATTTCATCCTTTAAATCCTATTTTTACTGAACGAAAAAAAAATGTCATTTAGATGACTCAAATGAGAGAGTGGTCAACTGAACCTTTGATGGAAAGGACCAGACAGAACTTGATCTGGGGCGTAACAGATCTGAAAGACATCCCCTTTCCAAGGGTTGGGGCTGGGAGAAGATATGAGGACATTATGTATACAGTGAATGGCAGGTGTATAGTTTAACAGCTGGTCTTTTTGGAACCACAGAGTGAATGACAAGGCTAGAGCTCCTTCTGGTTACAGTTCAGCCTCTGTCTCCCTTAAATCCTTGCACCCCATCAGGCACCGTTTGATCTTCCATCACAGAGGGCTTGAGCAATGGGTAACTGGGGAAGTGAATGCTGGGTTTAGGTTTCTGTGGCTAGAGTTCTTTTACTCCAGAGTCTGTAGGCATTTGTGGAATAGTTGAAATTCCACTCCCTCACCTCCAGGCCATTAAAACCCATGGGAAGTAAAGGAGGCTGTGTGCCTGGGATTCCTCTTCCCCTTCCCTCTCTGCATCTCCAACCTAATCCTCATCCCCACTCTCAACCTTGGGCAGATAGGTGAGAAATGTTTCCATGATTGGAAAACACTTTAATTTTGAAAATCTCTTTTATCAAGGTTTCTGTAGTCCTGAGCATATTTAATTTCTGACCTTCCAAATTGTTTTTGTAGATAAAGTCTGCTGTAGGGAGTCCAGAGAGTTTGGTGTAAAAACTGAGGATAAAGAATACAATGAATTCACATTTGTCTTTTTTCTTTGGAAAAATAGAAAAGTATGGATACCACTAAGACAGATATTTAATTTTAAAATTGTTCATATTTTCAGTGGGTAATAAAATTACATAGTTCAATATTCAAGAGGTTTTTTGAAGAAAGACGGTGAAGAACTTCCCTCCCACCTGTCTTCCCTGACATTCAGTTCCCTGGCCCAGACGCAACCAATGTTTTCAAATGCTTATGTGTCTTTCCAAAGACTTTTTAAGGAATGTACAAGAAATGATCTTTGTACCTAAGCGTATTTTTGGGTAACTGGCTCCTTGCTGGGACCTTGATGGTGTAGTGTGTAAGAGCTCGGCTCCTTGGAAACCCTATGTGGCAATTCGACTTTGTCCTGTAAGGTTGCTATGAGTCAAAATAGACTCAACCCCAACGGGTTCGTTTGTTTGTTTGTTTTTGTTTGGCTCCTTGCTGGAGCCCTAGTAGTGCAGTGCTTAAGGCAATTCCAATCCACCAGTCACTCCCTGGAAACCCTAGAAACCTCCTCTCTGTCCTATAGGGTCGCTATGAGTCAGAATCCACCTAACAGCAACAGGTTTGTTTTTGAGGTTTGGCTCCTTGCTATACACTCTTCAGAAAACTTACTTTCAACAATAGACTTTGAATCTCTCTCTCTCTTTTCTTTTTATCTTGTGCCTCCCTTCCCCTTCTAAGTTCATCAAAGATTCCACCCTATGGATCTGCCATAATACATTAAACTGTTTTCCTACTGATGAGCCTTTAGGAGGTTTTCAATCCCTTAGGTTATAAATATTGCTACAGTGATTTTCTTTATACAATCATTTTTCTGGCAAATGTCCAAAAATACTGTAGGAAGTGGAATTGCTGGGTCAAAGAATATGTGTATTTGTAACTTTAAATTGCAAACTCAAAGGTCAGGAGGAGAGTTCTGGCATTATGCTAATGGACCTGGCAAAGATGTTGAATAGATATGCAGAGTATTGGCAGTGGACTTATGTACATTCATGCCTCCATCCCTTCAGCACACATTTATTAAGGGTTCACCTGAACTGTTAGGCTCTGAGCCACTATATTATATATTAGTCTTGGGGATTCAGTCACCAGCAGGACAGTATTACATTTTTGTATGGGGAGACAAAGAATAAAATTAAAATAATAAACCAGATGATTTCAGAAACGATGGAAGTAAAAAACTTGATGTGATTCAGGGAAAGGTGTTCTGAGGAGATGACTTTAAGGTGAGCCCAAATAGTGGAAGACTCAGGTACATGAAGACCCTTGAGTCTTCCAAGCAGAAGAAATAGTTATGCAAGTGCCCAGAGGCAGAATCAGCTTAGGTTACTGCAGGGGAAAGTAAAAAGAAGCTACTGTTTCTAATTCAGAGAGAGAAGTTGAATTGAGAATATTTACTGAAAAACTGAATGCCCATGCTGATAAGGGATATGAAAGTCCTTAGGTCTCTGTCTTGGGCATTGCATGGATGATGGTCATTTTTTCTAAGACTGGAACTTTTTTAACTAAAGCAGATTTGGGGAGAGAAATTATTGGGTTCTCTTCAGGTCCTATGAATCCTGAAATACTCATGGGATGTGCAAGTGGAGCTGTCAGTGAGGGAGTCAGGGGTGAAGGGTGGAACTCAGTAGAGGTGGCCCTCCAGAATACAGGTAGGGGCTGTAGTTGAAGGCAGGAGAAATAAACTTTCTAGGGATGCACTGCTTAATATGGTTAACGACTAGTGGCATGCGGCTATAGACTATTTGAAATGTGGCTAGCCTACAATGAGATGCTGCAAGTGTAAAATATGCGTTTCAAAAACCTGGTATGCAAAAAAGATTAAAACTACTTCTTTAATAATTTCATATAGATCACTTGAAATTATAATTTAAAAAAATGATATTAAAATTAATTTCATTTGTTTTTGTTTATTTTTTTTAAGGTAGCTACTAGAACATTTAAAATAGTATATGATGCATACTGGATAGCTCTTAGATACGGTACTAGTTCAGAATATCCTTGCAGGGAAGGGATCACATTTACAAAAATATTTACATATAATGTCTTAGTGGCTACAGACACCCAGAAGTTAGCTTAAGATGAGAAGGGGGCCAAGGATAGAATCTCAGAGAACACTCGTTCTTAAGAGAAAGGTAGAGAAAAAGTAGAGATGAAGGAGATTGACCATTTCAAGAACTTATTAAAAAAAAAACCATTGCCATGAGTTGATTGGATCCATAGCAACCCTATAGGATAGAGCAGAACTGCCCCATAGGTTTTCCGACGAGCTGCTGGTGGATTGGAACTGCTGACTTTTTGGTTAGCAGCTGCGTTCTTGACCACTGCGCAGCCAGAGCTCCCAAAACTACTTGGTGTTGTATAAACCCAAGGAACAGATGAATCTCATGGGGGTTGGGGGTGGGGTGAGGAATAATGTCATATTTAAAAAGTAAGTAAAAACAAAAAATTCCCATTGCATTTTACAATTTTAAAGAGATCACCCAGTGGCCTTGATGAGAGCAGTTGCAGGGAAATTTAAGTGGAGGCCTGAGTGTCTAGAAGCGCCAAGCCTGGGGCAGAAGTGGAGAGGATAGGAGGCAGGAAACTAGGGTAGGAGTCTCTGCAAGGATTAGTAATACTGATAGAATAGAGGCTCCCAAGTTTCCCAGGAAAGAAGTTCCTAGGCTGTCCACGGAAGAAAAGAGTCAAATTGAGAAGAGAGTATACAAACCAAGAGGGAGAAGCCAGTCAAAAATGGAGAACACAGCATCCATCCTGCTACCTCTCACATGCTAAGAGAACTCTCTACCACCTGAGCTAATCCCCTGCTGTCTTGGTGAAGCCAGATATGCCACACCTCACCAACTTTCCTGGTTACCTGGGGTTGCAGGAAACTTGAGATCACCAAGCCCCAGTCAGGACCTGATTGAGGGCAGAACTTCACAAACAACACTTGGGATAAAAACTCGATGATCTGGGAGTGTGAGGAAAAGGGATTACCAGAACAGGTCATAGGTGAAAACCTTGCTCCTCCCTCCTTATTTCACCTTCTTTATCTCCTGAAAGTAAAGAGAGCACACTCCAGATGTGGAAACCCCACACTCCCACCCACCCCCACACACAGCTGCCTGGCTTACAGACACAGCTATCCCAGTGTCTTAGTCATCTAGTGCTGCTCCACAGAAATACCACAAGTGGATGGTTTTAACAAAGAGAAGTTTATTCTCTCACAGTCCAGTAGGCTACAAGTCCAAATTCAGGGTGTCAGCTTCAGGAAAAAGCTTTCTCTCTCTGTCATCTCTGGAGGAAGGTCCTTGTGATGTATCAATCTTCCTTTGGTCTGGGAGCATCTCAGTGCGGGAACCTCAGGTCCAAACGACACACTCTGCTCCCAGCACTGCTTTCTTGGTGGTACGAGGTTCCCATGTGTCTCTGCTCACTTCTCTCTTTTGTATCTCAAAAGAGATTGCATTAAGACACTAATCTTGTCAACTTTATCAGTATAATCTCTTGACAGTGATAGAATTTACACCACATAAGGAGATCACTTATAATCTCATCATAGTGATAGAGTTTACAACACATAAGGAAATCACATCAGATAACACAATCATACAATACTGGGAATCATGACCCAGCCAAGCTGACAGGTATTTTTGGGGTACACAACTCAATCCATGACACCCAGCCTGAAAGAGAAAAACAAGTTTCATCAATAAAAACGTTTTTCTATTATGTTCTTAGTACATGGGGTAATGTTGAGAGGAATCAAGTGGTGCCAGAAAGAGGTCGGGGCAAGGGAAAAGAGAAGAGTGGATAGAGGGGGCAAACCCTCATGGCCCCAGGACCTTCAGGAGCTCCCAAACCCAGCTCAAGCAGAGACTGAATGTCCCCATCAGCAAGGTGAGCTCTGCTCTGGCCACCTGAACTGAATGCCACATGAGATGTGGTTAATACAGAGCCTCAGGCAGTTTCTTTGAAAGCGACATAATATCACAATTTCAAAACTACATTTTCAGATGCAGTTAATCTTGGAAGTTAGAGGACCATCTGGTTCCCAATTTATTTTGGGAACGTTTTCATCAGAATGAACCTTTTAGGGAGGTGAGTAGAAGCGCCAATAGTCACCTTCTTCATAAAGGAATATCTGATCACCCAGATAAATAAGCCAGCCGTCACCTTCACACATGGTGATTCCAAATCTCTCTGCTTAGTCTTTCTCCGCAATACCTAGCCAACTGTTAGAGAAGCTGATAGAAGAGAAATTTTCTTCAGCTACCTGCCCATGGATTGTCAATCTGAATAAAGGAAAAAGTCGGCACACCCAGACTCTCCTGCTTGTGCCTCCTGACACAATTCCCAGGGTGTTCCTCATACTTAGTACCCAAAAGGAGAAAATTTATTTTCCTGCAAAAATATTTTTTAACTTTGGGCTAGAGCCCAAAAGCATGTATTTGGTAAAGTTGTTTTTGACCACTGTCTTCCTTTTTTGTTTTGTGTACAATGTTTAATTTACTTTCAAACCTAGCACAGAAACACAGAACACAGTGGCACTGCCCTCGCTAAAGCCAGGTAAATCCAAACACCTCTGGGTAATCAAGGAATTAGGGGAAGGAAGGAGAGCATATAAAACTGGAGGATGCAGTCATAGATCCTGCTACTGCTGCTAAGCGAGCGCTCTGTCACTTGAGCTAATTCCCCTTGCTGTCTCCTTACTGGGTCCATTTTTATATCAGAAATGCAAACATCTCTCCATGTCCTACCTTCGTGTTTGGGTTGTTAGGATCCTACGGAAATTTCACTATTACCAGGGTAGAGCTGGGCAGGTACGAAAGTAGACCTACTCAGAGACAGCCTCAAAGGAGGAGCTCAGTAATCAACCTATGCTCAGAACCAGAAAGTTGTTAAAAGAGAACACTGCTCAAGGCAGGCATTCTTTGCTAGCTCTTTACTAGTTAAGCTAAACTGTTGTTCGCTTTTAAGAAGACTTCAGGGAATATTTTTGGTTTAAGGTTTCAAGATTACCTGAGGGTAATAGTTTTGGGGATTCATCCAGCCTCCCTGGCTCCAGAAATTCTGGATTCCATGAGAATTGGAAATTCTGTTCTGCAATTTCTTCTTTTGTATCAGGATTCTTCTATACAAACTTTGATCAAAACGTTCAGTAATGGTAGCCAGGCACCCGTCCTGGTCTCATGGCAAAGGAGGCACTTGCTTTAGGGGCAGTTAGCCACACATTCAGTTTCCCCCTTCTATTCCTGACTCACCTTCTTCTTCTGTTGCTCCAGATAAATGGAGACCAATTGTTGTACCTGGGATGGCCATTTGCAAGCTTTTAAGACCCCAGGCACTACACAACAAACTAGGAGACAGAACAGAAGCACTAAACACGATATTACACCAATTACCTGGAATGTCCCATAAAATCATGCCCCTAAAGTTCTAAACCAATAAACCGAATTCTATGAGGTTTGATAGTGCGTAAGTTTATAAGAAATGTAATCAGAGAGATCCTTACATATCAATACATAGAATGCTTCGTTCTTCTTAAAGAGGGGAAGACTAGAAGAACATTTCATTACAGAAAATACCATACTTACTTAATCTGTTCCCAGTAATAGGCATTTTGTTTGTTCCCGTATGATTTTTGTCCCCTCAAAAGATATGTTCAAGTCCTAACCTCCATAACTGAATGTTAGCATATTTGGAAACAGAGTCTCTGCAAAAGTAGTTAGTTAACATGAAGTCATACTGGAGTAGGATGGGCCCTAATCTAATATGATTGGTGTCCTTATAAAAAAGATGAGAAGGAACACAGACACAGACAGATACAGAGGGAAAACAACTGTGCGCTGAAGACAGAGGCAGATATAGCAGTTATGTTGCCACAAGCCAAGGAAACTTTGGAACTACCAGAAGCTACCAGAAAATATCTATTTTGTGCAAAGAACTTGCTCTAGAGTGTTCTGAGAGAACTTGGTCCTGCCGACACCTTGATTTTGTACATCTAGATTCCAAAACCCTGAGAGAATAAATTTCTGTTGTTTTAAGCCATCCAGTTTGTGACAATTTGTTACTGAAGCCGAAGAAATGAATACAATCAGCAATAGTGCAATTGATTGTCTTGTGTACATAGCAATTTACAAATATAGACATATATACAAGAATACATGTAGGGTAAAATTCTACAGAAATTAAGTTACTAGACCTAAAGGTATATGATCTTTTTATTATGATACATATTACCATGGTGACCACAGAAAATATAAAAGTTTATACTTCCACTGGCAATATATGAGAATAGCTGGTTCAACACAGACTTACTAACCTGAAGTCTTTTTCTCCCAAAATGAAAGGTGAAAATCGTGATTTTTTATTCTGATAAATTTTGAGATACCAGAGGCATAATTCAAGTATGCATTTTTGAAGAATAGTGACGGGGAGGTAAAATAGCAACTAAACTACATTTTTCTCCTTTTCTGCTTTAAGTAAATATTTTCACAAATGTTTATTCACACTGAATTAGCTCCTTGTACAGGATTTTGAATTCAGGATAAATAGTTTAATATCTACTTTGTGTCAATTTAACTCCCAAATATGTATTCTCCTCTTCTTCCTTATTAAAAGAACTCTGATATTGTAGGTGGTTTCCATGAGTAAAAACAAACAAACAAAAACTGTATTTCCCAAGTTCCTTTGTCTAAGGCTCTTCACGTCATATGGAATTTGCCAATGAGATAGAATATCAACTAATCCTATGGAGAATGCCGGAAAAGTTTTCTTATCCTGATATAGATTTTACTCCTGTTTCCTTATTGCTTCAATCTTACTCTTGCCTGGTTTGCTGATAATAGATTGAGTGGATCAGTCGTTGTACAAGATGGAGACAACATTCACACCGCAAAGATGGAAGCTAGAGGGAATCTCCGTCCTTTTATACATGTTGATGTCTGTGCAAGCATTGTACTGCCAGAGACTTGTTTTGGTTTGTTTGTTTGTTTTTTAATGAATAAATAAGAGTTTATCTGGTTAAGCAACTGTTACACGTATACCTCCACAATCCTTTATGGCTACAGCATTGGTTTAGGAAGAAATCGATATCCATAGATATTTCATGCATGTATCAAGCATATTGCCAGCATTTAGTTAGACAGCTGTTCCTGATAATTACTATGAAGAGACTGACAACGGCATATCCAAGTGCTGGTAATATTTCAATACTTAATGCTGTAGAATGTCTTCCTGACAAAGAAGCGGTATAGAAGGAAAAAATACAATTTGTCCAATAAAATGAAAGAAAACAAAACATCAGGAATACTTTGAACGGCTTTGATCTCCAGAGTAGTTTTGTGGCTTTATCTAGAGTTTTTAAGATACAGAACATGCTTGTGGTGTTCATGCAGGAAAAACACCATGTAGCTGCTGGCCCAGCTCATGAAGCCCGTGAAGAATACATCTTGCAATATCATGAGAAGGAGAAAAATCCACCTCATTATCTTTCTGGGTTGTGGAATTGAGCAATAGTTAGCATAATGTCTAAATCTGGATCTGCTTTTGTTGCTGGAGTAGAGCAACTTAGTCTTCATTAGTGAAGTCAATATCCAAAAGCACAGAAACAAGGGAAGGTCATGCCAGGGGGTTCTTGGTATGAGCTTCATCCAGTAAGCATCTCTGGCCCTGATGGTGGTGGCTTGGACAGTACTCTGGAGGATGGTGGTGCAGATGGAAAGATGCCAGGGCACTCTCCAAATATAAATAAACATTTTACAACCAACATCGCTGAGGATGTTTTTAAAGCCAGATGCAGTATTGTCTCTGGTATTCCTTTGCTAAAAGGTATCATGGTATTCGTCAAAGCCAGATGACTGAGAATAAGGTCAATCTGTTTCTTCTCAAGACTATGATGAACATGTGCATACGTTCCACAAATATAAAAGAGTTCCCTGTAATGCCAGGTCTTGTTAGAAAAGGCAAGATTGCTCCTTGCAAAATGTTACTCCAAAGCATCTTCTTAGTTTATGGGCATAAGAACTATGGAATCGAGAAAATAAACTTTAAGAAATGCAAATAAGCAATAATATCACATGCTCCTCAAAATGTGTTTTTGTATCTGTGGATCCTTTCAGGGATAACTACATTAAATAAAAAGTTGGATACCTGAGTCAGTGAATCTATACTGTTATGTCCTGTGTTCTCCTTTCTTTCCACTCTTTGTTTTTATATTCATTTCTTTGACTTCAGTGCCATATATCTGGAGTGGACTTCAAAATATACATCTTCACCTTAGTTCTCTTACCTGAGCTTCACATCCATATATAAAGTGCTTTTCTATCACCTGCTTCTGTGTCCCATAGGCTAGTCTAAATAAATATGTCCAAAACAGACATTTTTACCTCTGCCAAAACTCCTTCTTCTCCTGAATAACATGTATTAATTAATGAACGCTGTGCCCTGTAAATTCCTGACGTGGAAATTCAGGAGTTGTTTTTGACTCCTCCATCTCTCTTAGCCCACATTCAATCAGATAACATTTCCTGTTGATTCTGTTCACGTTAACATCTGTACACTTGATCAACAGATTTTCCTCGCGCAGCAGCTAACTACTTACAGGCTTTGGTGGCTTTCCTGTTGTGTCAGCACTAAATTCAAACTTTAAGTCCTTCATACTTTGTCCCTTGCTTATTCCTAAAACTTCTTTTTCCCCTCCACGAACACATCCTAAAATGTTTTAAAGCCCACCAAGTAATGAAATCAAGGTGCTTGATTTTACTCATGGGGCGTTGCTTTAAATTTTCTGCCTAGAATGACTTCCTCTGATATTCTCTCTCCCTCTCTTTTCTATGTTAAATTTAACCTCTATGTATTCTTTAACAACCAGCTCAGACTTCTCATTGTTTACATATCCCTCCATTCAAAAACCTTCTATAAGACTGCTTGATATCTGCCTTTACCTATAACCATTAACAGGCTAGGTGGCATTTTTTTTTGTTTAACTATGTGCCTCTTCCAGACCTTAAGGACAGTGACTATCCTGTAATCATCCTCGTATTAATGCTACCTAGCTCAGAGTCTAACACATAAGAGTCATTCTATAAATATTCATTGAATACAGAAAAATTAGGATACATGAGAGAATTTAAGGGTTCATAGTAGTAATGGAAGTGAGTGCAGAGGGTATTTGGACAAATTTAACAGGAGGCTATTATTTCTCCACGTATATCACACTGGAAAATTTGGAAATTGCAAGTTAATTCTGTTTGGTTATCACAGATGGGAGTTACATTAGTTTAGGTTAGTTTTTTGTTTGTTTCGTTTTTTTTCTTCCAGGTGAATAGCTGGGTTTGAACACCAAAGCAGTCACTAATAACGTCAGAATGAAAACTAATATGCATATGCTTGGAAAGAAAATAAACAACGACCAGTTCCCTGCCCTGACCTTCTTTTGAAATGCTAATGGACCTTTCCCTTACACAAACATTGTGCTGTTAACAAATAGTGGCAATGCTTAGTTTAAGGAATGCTTTTCTATTTACCAAGGGAGCATCACAATGGGTTAGACTACTAATCATTCTTGACTTCAGATAAAATGAAGTACCATTAGTTTAAGGAATGCTTTTCTATTTACCAAGGGAGCATCAAAATGGGTTAGACTACTAACCATTCTTGACTTCACATAAAATGAAGTACCACTCATGGCAGTTGTGTAACAAGTCTGCATATTTGTTAACACTCCTTTTATGGAGAAGGGGGTTCTATGTCCCCTTCCCTTGAATCTACGGTGACCTAATGACCCACCTATAATTAATAAAATGACGCTAGGTTTCAAAAAGGTCATGCAGCTTCTGTATTTTCTTTGAGACACTTGTTCAGGGAGAAGCCAGTCATTATGTAAGAATTCCAACTATCTTGAGACCACAATGCTGGAGAGGAGATGTGTATTCACTTTGACAGCCCTGCTGCAGTCCCCGCTGACATCTAGCCCCTCCACTGCAAGCCATATGAGTAACCTGTATTGGATGTCCAGCCAAACCGAGCCTTCAGATGACGCTAGTTCCAGTCAATGTCTGACTTCAACTGCATGATAGACCACAGGGAAGAATGATCCAGATGAACCCTTTTAAATTCCTCATTCACTAAATCATGAGGAATTAAACTCATATATTAAGCCACCAGGTTTTAAGAGTAAGTTTTTGCATGGCTGTAGTAATTAGAAAGTTATATTTTAATAACAATCTAATGTTAATAATATACTTAAGCATACTTCTTCAAGATTTGGAGAACCAACAAAATAGTAGATAACATCACTATTTTTGTTGAAAATGATTGGCGCTCTTATAAAGTTATATCCATAGTCCATTTAAGAGCTGGAAAGATCCCATATGTGCCATTAGTATAAAAAAGGTGGTAAATTATGAAATTAAACTTCTCAAATTTGTACATCTTTATTGTTTAATTCATAAGTAAAACCACTTTCAAATGTCTCTAACACAGGAATGTGTTTGAGAATAGGCGTGTTGGATCAGAATGAAGATATACACACAAAAGTTTCTGACAGAGTATAACATTAACTTGAGTTCAGCTTCTGAATTAAAGCCTGCATTTACTCTACAGATGATAGTTTATTAAATCTTCTCTGAAAAGCATTCTGTTATGTAATCTATAGTTTACATAAATCAACCAGCTATTGGGGACATCCATTAAGACATCAGAGTCCTGGAGTGAAAATATTATATATATATATATATCATAACTATTATATATTAATTATATAAACCCATTGTCAGTCAGATCGATCATAGCAACCCTATAAGACAGAGTAGAACCACGCAGTAGGATTTCCAAGGTGCTGCTGGTGGATTTGAACTGCTGACCTTTTGGTTAGCAGCCTGAACTCTTAACTACTTTGCCACCATGACTCCAAAGTACTATATAAAAATAGTATTTATATATAAAAACATTAAAAAAATCACTTGTTATTCCTTGAATTGCACTAGATACAGCAGACAAAAAGAAAAAGATAATATGGTCCATTCTTTCATGGAATTTACAGTCTTGTAGGAAAGCACCTAAAGAAAAAAAAAAGTATTCATATGTCTCGAACTATTCAGGTTCAATGGGTGTTATTGGAGCATATTATACGTAGAAAAGAAAAGTCACATGTATTTTAGAGTGGGTTTTTCAGATAGGAAATCAGGATATATTTTGTAGAGAACGTAACATTTGTGCTGGGCCTTGAAGGATATGTAGGATTTTTCTGGTGAAGTTTGTATATTGGGATGGGGGGAGGATGTGGAGGGTATGATAAAGAAGACTTAAGGAATTTCATTAACAAACCATGGAAGTAGAAAATAAAGAGATACGAAAGGAGGTCAGCTTATAGGTCAGTTTAGTTTCATTGAAGAGTAAATGAAAAGTAGATGGGATATGCAATAAGAGAAGAGGAAAAAAATAGAGGCATACAGACTGGAAAGGAAGAAATTAGCTGTCTTTCTTGATGGACAAAGGAAAACTAGTGGTGCAATGGCTAAGTGCTCAGCTGCTAAGGGAAAGGTGGGCAGTTGGAACCCATCAGCCACTTCATGGGAGAAAATACTTGGCGATCTGCTCCTGTTAAGATTGTAGCCTAGCAAACCCTATCGGGCAATACTACTCTGTTCTATAGGGTCTCTTTGAATTAGAATAGACTCGATGGCACACAACAACAGCAACACTGATGGATGACATGACTGGGTCTGAAAATATTCCAATGCATGCAGAAGTTACTAAATCTGATATGGGAGTTAAGAAAAATCACAGATACATGGTCAACGTACATAAATTAGATATATTTCTATACACTCGCAATGAACAAATGGAAATTGAAATTTTTTAAAAAAACACCATTTAGGATAGCTTGAAAAAGAAAATAAGGATAAAACTAACAAAATATATGCAAGATGTGTATGATGGAAACCACAAAACATTAATGAAATAAATTAAACTTATTAAATTGAGAGACGTACTGTGTTCATGGAGTAAAGGCTTCAATATTGTTAATATGTCAGTGCTTTCCAAATTTATATATATATTTACTTCATCCCAATCAAAATTCCAGCAGGCTTTGATATAGAAATTGACTCAGAAATTTAAATGGAAAAGCAAGAGGGGTGGAAGAGCTGAAACCATTTTTTAAATGAAAAACAAAGAGGATTCACAGTACCTAATTTTAAGACTTATAAAGTTACAGTAATCAAGATGGTATGGTATTGGTGAAAGAACTAACATATAGATCAGTGGAACAGAAGAGCTCAGATATAAGCCCATATATACATGGTCAGTTGATTTGTTTTTACAAAGTTTTACAAGTTCTAGCTGTGTGGGAACTTCGGTCAGAACTACTTGACTTTCTTAAAGCTTGCACTACTGTGTTTTAAAAAAGAAGGTTGTGATTATCACTTGATTTAGGAAATGTGGCAGCCTCAGAGGAGGAAGTGGGCAGCCTCTCAGGCCCACATATCTACACCACCATACCTTCCAACGTGGCCAAGATGGTTAGGTATGACTTGCTCCGTCCACCTACTTTCCAAGAAAAGATAGGGTCAAGGTACAAAAACCTTAGGATCATGGGACAAGGATAAGTTGAGGGAGGGACAGGAGAATTCTAACAGATCATTGGAAGCTATGGAAAGCAAGACTTTTCCTTAGAGTTAAGTTTGAAAGAACATTGAGAAAGAGAACACTGATACTCCTAGAGTCAAAATTCCTTTTGATCCTAATTATCTACTAGGATTTTTAGGCAAAAATTAGGGGGAAAGGCTTTCCTCTCCTGAATGGCAGGACTAGTTTCTTTCCTTCCTTTCCTTTCTAAGGTCAATAGACAAGAACTCTGGTGAATATGCCTTTCAAATCATGAATATAAAAACATCATATTGACCGCTTGTTTTTCTCCACCACAGAAATTTCGTTCTGGTCAGACTGGCTGCTTTACTCTTGAACTCCTGAATCTTTATCTCTGTCCTGAGGCTTTCCAATATACTCAAATTATGCTCTTCTCTAGTGGGGCTTCCTGATTTTTCTAGAAAATGCTCAAATTTGAAGACCATTTGGGCTCTTTCCTCCCCCAGGGAAGATAGGGAACCTTAGACGGAAGCCAGTTCTTTACAGGAAGAAAACTGCCTTAGTTATCTAGTGCTGCTCTACAGAAATACCACAAGTGGGTGGCTTTAAAGAACAGAAAATTATTGTCTCACAGTTTAGGAGGCTAAAAGTCCAAATTCAGGGCACCAGCTCTATGAGAAGGCTCTTTCTCGATTGCCTCTTGGGGAAATCCTTGTCTCAGCTTCTATAGCTCTGGTGTTCCTCGTTCCTGGTTTCTTGGTGATCCTCACATGTGCTTCTGCTTCCCTCATTTGTTGCTCCCTTGTCTGTGTGCCTATTCTGCTCTTCATATCACTCAGAAGTGATTAAGTTTAGGCCACACCATCTACTGATGTGGCCACATTAACATAACCAAGAAAACCCTATTCTGAAACGGAATTACATCCACAGGTATAGGAATCAGGACTCCAACACTTATTGGGAGGAAGGTGAGCATAATTCAGTCTGTAGCAATAACGCTGGTGAGTCTAATCTTAATCTGTAAATTCATTTGTCTAGCCCCTAATGAGTGCCTATGATACAAGCTCTGTGCCACAGATCAGTGCTCTGCAGGAAAATGGCACCTAAAACAGAAGCAGTTCCTATAGCTCTTGTCCTGCTCCAGGTGTTATTAATCCACCCAGAGAATGCTACAGTCCTCTTTTTGCATATGAAGAAATATGTGAAGACTTTACACACCTGTCCTCATATGCCACCATTTATCCAACTAAGCCAATAAGCCTTAAGTGAAAAAAGTTCTCATAATGCCCAGTTGCCTTGATAGGTAAACATTATTCTAATGACAGTGTTGAAAAACCTGGGCACAAGGATTCCAACAAGATGGTTGAGGAAGGACAGACTAAATGGCATCTTCAAGGTGACAAATTTCCTGTCTCTTCCTTTGTAAGCTGAACATACCACCTTCTAATTCTACTCCCTTTGTTTCCTTATTATCCCTCCACAGTAGACATCTTCACCCTCCTTTTTCGGTATTTTTCATATTGGTTCTTGTCTGTTTCTCCCACCAACTGTAAATTAAGATTAGCTCTACAGGGCTGGGGATTTTTGTGTTTCATTCACTCTTGAAATCCTTGCTCCCAGAACAGTCCCTGACACAAGATAGGTGCTCAAGAATTACTTGCCGGCTGAATAAATAAATGAATGACTTTATACTTCCTGCACCTCACATCTGCAAGTTGGGCACCCTCAGAGCAGAAGCTGGAAGAGAAAGTTTTGCTTTCTCCATAAGAGGGTGATGAAGATCAAGAATAAAATGTAGCTAGTAGTTTTTGGGGATATCTAATTCACTTTATCTCTCCATTTTGTTCAAACCGCTAGCGGCCTCAAAAGACTACAAAATTCAAGGATTCTCAGCCAGGAATGGGGCCAGTCCTCAAACAGTTGTTTGGCAGGATTTGTTTCTCCCTCTACCGGGTTAGGAGCCCTGGTTGCACAGTGGTTAAAAGCAGGGCTCCTAACAGAAAGGTCTGCATTTTGAATCCACCGACTGCTCCTTGGAAGACTATGGGGCAGCTCTACTCTCTCCTATAGGGTCACTATGAGTTGAAATCCACCTGCTGCAACAGATTTTTTTTTTTTCTTACTATGTTGCATTTTCAATTGTGAAAAGAAGAAAACAGACCCTTTCTGAGTTTGGAGCTCAAGACCTTGAAATTATGAGACTGACAAGCTACCACCTTCTTCAAGAGGACACCTCCCTGAGGATGGTTCACAGAGGAACAGAGATATCTAATGTTCTTCTCCAAGAGACCCTGTTGGCCAATTTCCAGTTTTCTAAATCATTAATCAGTGCTTTATCAAGTCACTCTCTCTAAGCCAACACTACCCATAAGGGCTCCACAATCAAGGGGGCATAAAGTCCACACCAGGCAATAGGAGCCTGTGGGCTTCTAGATCAGGGAGAATTGTGTCTGTCTTTTTACTCTGATGTTCCAATGATCTACATCTTACAACCTCAGAAATCTCAATCGTCTTTTCACCTTCCATGGTCTCCTTTGTTGAAATGAAACAGAGGTGCCTCAGTTAATATTAGATGACTGACTGACTGACCTAAAGAGTGAAGGAATAATCTGATTAGGGACCAACCTTATGTTCAGTCCAAACTTCCTCCCTTACTCTATACCTCCAGTTGCATCTACATAACCAGCTACCTTCCCTTTCTAAACACCCCAAAACGAACTTACAATACTATCTTCCTTTTTTCTTCAGGTTTATGTGCCATTGATTCTACTAAGAGATTTATTCAGATTCTTTCATTTAGTCCAGTTGAATTTTGGTAACACAACTATGCATCACCATCTGCACCTTAACAATTAAAGGGAGGTTGGAGTGTCCAGTATGGACTTGGGCAGTGGTCTATCACTTTTTTTGGTCTCAGTGTCTAGAATCAGAGCCACACATTGGCCACTCTGAGGTGCATCCTGGAGTTCAGACAACTTTATGGCTTAGCGTTCCTGAACTCCTCCTCCTCTACAATCTCAGAGGTGCTTTCCTGTCATTTGGAGCTCCCCTTTTCAGTTTCCTAGCCAGGAAGCTGGGGCTTTTTTTCCTCAGCTCTGCCCTGCACTTCTCAGGTCTGCGTCTGTATTTAGGGCCAAGCTGCAGGAAAAAAAGAGAGAGAAATAAGAATTGGACATGCAATGCCTTCTTAGAATCACAGCTCCTCTGAACAAACAGAAGGCAAATTATAAAGAGCTAGATCTAGATATTGTCAGTGCCTGAAGGTGATAAAACGGAAGAAGCATGCCCTGGGACAACTAACTTCAAAGAGTTCTATATTTTCGCGTTTTCATCAGGTTAAAGCCCAAAGCGAAAATGTGGAGAATGTGGGCATCGATCCCACTACCTCTACACATGCTAAGCGAGCGCTCTACCACTTGAGCTAATTCCCCACGAATGGTTCAGGTATTGTATCTTATGTTTATTGAGGAATAGAAATGTCCGTCCAGACTCCAGTATCCTGTACCTCCAGCAGTCTGGAACACCAGGATTTTCCAGGTTATTAAAGCTCAACCATACGGATCCCTGGTGGCGCAGTAGTTAAGGGCTCGGCTGCTAACCGAAAGATTTGGACCCACCAGCCGCTCCGAGGGAGAAAGATGTGGCAGTCTGATTCCGCAAAGATTTATAGTCTTGGAAATCCTGTGGGACATTTCTACTGTATCCTATAGGGTCTCCCAAGAATTGTAATCCAGTTTACGGCAACGGGTTTGGTTTGGGGCTTAATGCGGAACCAGGATTACACCGGGGGCGGGACATGTCCCAGATGGCCTGGGACAAGAGAGCCAGGAGCGAGAAGACAAGGTAAACCGGGAAAAGGTCGCAGTAGCAAAGCTCAGGTCTGCCAACATTTTACGTTTCTGATTTTCGAGAAGAGAGGACGTCCCAACTGGAGAAGACCGACCCAAAACGGTCTGGCTAGGTGGCGCAGCTCCCCTAGGATGACCATCTGACTCTATGAAAAGCATCATTGTCATTTGGTCCCCGCAGCAGTGGCCACCGGGAAGGAGACAGCGGGGAGGCCTCGCCCCAATTCTGGAAGGCAAACAGTAGCAAGTATTTTTGTTCGGTTTCGAACCAAACACCTTACACGTGTTAGGGAACGTGGTAGCCGGTATAATCCGGAAACTCCTTGATTTGTGAGGTTTTTTTTTTTTTTTTTTTT
>NW_004444281.1:388828-425580 GCF_000243295.1 Trichechus manatus latirostris | reverse complement strand
TAATCCGGAAACTCCTTGATTTGTGAGGTTTTTTTTTTTTTTTTTTTGGTTGTTGTTGTTCTAGTTTCTGAGAGATTTAGGTTCAATTCCCATTAAGATGTGTCATGTAGCAATCATATATCCCCATCACATGAGAGGACTGCAAGAATCACAACAGTATTACCGAAAGGGGCCATGGGAGTCTTGAGGCAAGATAGTATTCGCCTGAAGGAATGAAGAATGCACCATGAGACATGCAGATGAGGAGGGAACACAAGATGAAGAGAACATTCCTTTGTGAGGAGAATACCTTTTTTGCGTGTGTGTGTGTGTGCGTGCGTGTGTGTGTGTGTGTGTGTGTGTAAAATACTCATGGAGGGAAGCAGTGACTGAAAAGCCTGGACACTTGGAATTATGTTGGGAGCACATTGTGGAGGCTTAAGAAACTTTGACAATTCAAAGTAACCTTTTAGGAAAAGAGTTTATCTCTAAATGTTAAAGAGGTTAGAAATAGTGAAACTGAAATGAGGAGAAAAGGAAAGAAGTTATAAAAATATTTAAGGATTGAGGTTTATCCTCTGTTAACCTGTCAGCTCCTGAGGTTAACAGCGGGAGTCTTTCTGCATCTCCAGCACCCACTGCACTGCCTGTTCCAGAATGCATCCTCCACACACTGTAGAATGAACGAAAGGATAGATGAATGAGAAGAAAGAGTAAGATTCTAGAGAGGTTGTACAGGAAGACTCTAGTGTATTTTTCAAGACATTAGGTGAAGAGATTTGAGGGAGAAGAAGGAGATAAGAGCTCTTAACAGTGTTGTCCGGGTGTGGCAGACACAGAACAGACTCTGAACCCATGTCTGATGAATGGAAGAAGAAATCAACACATTTATAAGTATTTTTAAAGTATTTTTTAAATGAACGAATGCATGAATGAGCCAATGTGGAGAAACATAAATGCTGAACCTGTGTAGTAGTTTCAAGGAAGAACATGTTTGTTTTTTAAAATTCAAGAGAGCTTATTTTCAGAGGAGTTTTAAGTTTACAGAAAAATAACGAAACTTACAGAGTCTTTCCATATACGCCCTCTCTACCCCCAATTTCTCCTCTCATTTCGTTTTGTATTAGTGTGGTACATTTGTTACAATTGATGAACCAACACTGATACATTATTATTAATTAAATTCTGGTGTACATTGGGGTTTATTCTGTTTTGTACAGTTCTATGGGTTTTGATACAGGCATAACATCATGTGCCCACCATTACAGTATTACACAGAATAGTTTTATTGCCATAAAAATCCCCTGGGCTCCACCTTTTCATCACTCCCTCCCTCCCCCTGAACTCCTGGCAACCACTGGGTTTTTGTTTTTGTTTTCTTTTTAATGCCTCTGTGGTTTGGCATTTTAGAGAATGTCATATAATCGGAAGCATACAATAAGTAGTTTTTTTTTTTTTTACACTGGCTTAATTGACTTTGTCATGTGCATTTAAGTATCCTGCATGTATTTTCATGGCTTGCGAGCACATTTCTCGGTATCACTGGATAATATTCCATTGTATGGAGGCACCACAGTTTGTTTATCCATTCACGTATTGAAGGGCATCTTAGTTATTTCCAATTTTTGGAAATTATGAATAACTCTTCTGTAAACATTCATGGGCAGGCTCTTCCATGGACATACTTTTTCAGCTTATGTAGGTCTATCTAGGAGTACAATCACTGGGTCTCTCAGGTTGATTCTGACTTCTAGTCACACTATTCCGGACAGCGTAGACCTGGCCCATAAGGTTTCCAAGGAGCAGCTGGTGCATGGAGTCAAACCGCTGACGTCGTTTTGGTTAACAGCCGAATTTTCAAGCACTGCTCCATCAGGACTCCAAAACGGAGGTGGCCAGTACTGGGATCGAACCCGCGACCTTGGCGTTACTAGCACCACACTCTAACCAGCTGAGCTAACCGGCCCGCCTGCTAAGTCCCAACATGTCCCTGCATTTCAGCCCCCTCATTCACCTTCATTCTAAGCCTCTGAGACACCAAGGATCTAAGATGAAGCTCTAGCAACAAGGACCCTCTGGAAATGGGATGGACCCTCAAAAACCCAAGACTGATTACGATTGTTATGTACAGTTTCAAAGACAGAGAAAAAGAAAATTCTTATTGTTGAGTGGGCTGTGGAGCTGGGCTCTTCCATTGGCTCCTCCTCTGGCTGCCAACATAGGCCCTGGCCCCAGATATCAGCCTCCATACACTTCCACTCTTGCTCCAGACTTGGCACAGCTGAATCTCTTATCACTCAGACTACATCTCAAATGTCACTTCCTCAGAGGGCCTTCCCCTGACCTCACCAGCTAAATCAATGCCTTCCCTGTCTCTATCTCCATCATGTTTACAAAATCCTGTCTGCGAACGTTTATTAAATTACTGTTTCTCCCCTACAGTAAAAGTTGCTTAAAAGATTGATAATCTAGATCTTCCCAGGTTATCCCCAGTGGCTAAGGTTAGAATGATGCTGTTACTGGCTACTGTCTGTTCAGAAGTTGGGGACATGGAGAGGAACACTTTCCTCTGCGTTGTGTTCCTTCTTGGGGTAAATTCAGGAAGAAATAATTATTATGCTAAGGAAAAGTGGCAAGCTGTGAGGCCCTCTGGTTTTCTGGAACGGACAAGATAACTTGCCACAGCTGGAAGCAAGATTAATTCACTCATGAGATTTTTGTGGAGTGCATTCCCAGCTTCAAAGTCTGGAAGTAGGTGATTTTGAGCTCTTACAGGTTTAATAAAAAGACAATTGTTGTAACTAATTTGTAAGAAAGAGAAGTAATCAACTTTTTCCAGTGTCATTCCATGATTGTATAGTGGTTATTACTGTGTTGCATTAGCATCCTCATTTGGAATTTGAGTTATGTCATTCCAGAAATTTCTGTTCTCCCACCCCACCACACCCCCTTTGGACGCTGAATTTAAGGTTTAATGGGAAGCTGGGCCTTGTTCTATTCAAAAGGGATATAAAGAACACATTCTTCTGTTCCTTTTTTCTGAGAACTGATTGTCAATCCAGACAAGAACAGGAAAGAAGGTAGGCGTTTCCTCAATCCTTTATCCTTCAGTCTCCTTCCCCCTTCTCTTTTCACCTCCACTCAGGGCAATGCCTACAATTACATTTTAAGGATGAGGAGACCTTCAGCTACCTTACTGAACGGTGTTTCAGGAGTGTGCAAGGACTTAAGAAAAACGGAACAATATGTGATGAAGGTGAATTAGCAATGGCTTCGTTTGTCTAAAGGGTGCACACGATAATTTGCAGGAATGAAGCTGGAAGACAAGCCAGCTGTTGTCATGAAGGACCGTGGATGCCATGATGAAGTGTTTGGTCATTCTCTGTAAGCAAAAGATTGTTCTTATAAATGATTTTAGGCTGGACTATGACTGAATTGGATTTCAAGATGATTCCACCAGGGGAAAGAGTTGAGAGTTGAGTGCAAAGGCCAGGAGAAGGATCAGGTTATTATGATAATAATTCAGGCAGAGATACTGAACATCGTTAATGGAGCTGGGCAGTGGATGCAGACTCCTTCATTCATTTAACAGATCTTCACATGGGGGCATATATCCTAGTGGCGTAATGGTTAAGAGGTTAGCGGTTGGAATCCACCAGGTGCTCCTTGGAAAACGTGTGGAGCAGTTCTACTCTGTCCTATAGGGTTGGTTTGAGTCGAAATGGACTTGAAGGCAATGGGTTTGGTTTGGTTTGGTACACACTTATGCCCTGGGGCACTGAGTGCTTGCTTCTCTGGGCGTTCAGCTGCTGAGTGGTTGCTAGATAACTTTACTCCATGGCCAAGCGTGCCAGCCCTTTTAAAAGATGGTCTCATGCTGAATTACGTGGGGGAAGTCCCAAGGAACCGCTGCTTCTGTATAAGGAGAAATGGCGTTCCGTCAACCAGCATAGCATAAAGAAGAGGACTTGTGTCTTAGTTTGGGGGTTGAATTTATCAACCTTGTCTGGCAGGGCGATAGTGGAGCAGCCAGAGGGGTCATCTCTCAGTCTGAAGATCCTAATGTGAGGATTTAAGGTGAATTTACTTTTCTTTGCACAAGTTGTCAATAGACTTACTGTTTCAAGAAGAAAACAAAGCTGAACCAACAGAAATATTAAGAAAACATACTTTCACAGTCCCTTTTTACACCTAGTGGGTTTGGAGTTGCAAGCAGAGGTTGGTGCAAATTTCTGGAGAATCAAAATACTTCCTTTTTGAAAAACGAGTGAGGTGTGACTAGGAATTGGATGGGAATCTGGGAGCAGAAGGGCTAATTTTTTTGTTTTGTTTTGTTCTTGCCTTACTTAACAGTCTAGTAAAAGAGGAATTTTTGTCTTCAGTCAGCACCTGTGAGGGCAGTCCAGGTGCCATGGAGACAGATAAAGCAGGAAGGAGGAATAGAGACAGGCCAGGCTGTAGGTTGCATTTCAGCTGAGGTCATAAACTGTCGACATTTTGATTCGCAGCCCAGTGCTTCAACCACTGCGCCACCAGGGCTCCTTACAGGACACACAGGGGCCATTAAAAGTAATTGTCAGCCGTGGTGCGAACAGAAAGGCGGTGAAGAAGAGTGAGAACCGTATGTCTGTCTTTCACGCTCAGGAGTGTATCGCGTCTTCCAAAATTCCAAAGGAAAAGTTTGAGCCTCATAATCCTCCACGACCACCACAGGCCCTATTGAATTCCTTAAACAGGACCGGGCTGGAAGGAGGGGCAGGTCCAAAGACGAACTCCCGCTCTCCAGGGCCTCGTTTCTTTCTTCTCCGAAGTCACCCGGATTCTGTCCGCTGCCTCCAGCGATCTCTTAGCTCCCTAGGACAGAAAAATCTGGCCATTCACGGAGCCAGGACTCTGGCCCCTGCCCCTCTGCTGTGTGTGCCCTTGAGCCTCACCAGGCGTTTTCCCCCGGGAGGAGGGGCACTCCAGGCACCGACCGCGACTGTCACCTCCGCTGGGAGTGCGGGGGCGTGGTGTGGACGTCACCGCAGCTATGGGTTGAGATTCTGTGGATAAAAGCCAAAAGTCTCGCTAAACTTTGTTCCGCTCCCGCTTCGTGGTTGATCCCAACTACCCTTCCCCAATGCCCAGCCACTTGAGGGAAAACGCCATCAAGATCGTCCCCCTTCCTTCAATGAACACTCACAGCTCACGAGCTGCTTCTCCTCCCTCAAGGTTATTTTTACAGCTGCCGGTGGCGGTTAGAACCCCCAGGGGCTCCGAGGGAGAAAGATGTGGTAGTCAGCTTCCCTAAAAATTACAGTCTTGGAAACCCTATGGGGGAGTTCTCCTCTGACCTATAGGGTCACTATGAGTCGGAATCGAATCCATGGCAACGGGTTCGTTCTTTCGGTGATTCTGGTGCTCTCTGCCCTCCCGGTTTTACCTTCTGTCTTATTCGTTATGTAGCTGTAGCTTCTTTTGGAGTGATCTTGGACAGCTGAACTAGGAAGGAAATGAAACAGTATTCACGTAGGTTTCTGTGTTAATTCTCACGAGAGAGCGTTAAAACAAACAGCCAAGAGTTTTCAAAACGAGAGACTTTTTCATGCAAAATGGGCTAGTACAGAGGGTACTATTTTGTCCGATTTTTACCAGAGTCACATTTTATTCCTGTAAATCTTACCTAGCTTTCGTCTCTTCTCTTTAATCTGTCTCTCTCAGGTTTATGGTGATAGAACTAGATTTTTATTCCATCCTTTGTAAATTCTTACCAGCCTCCCTTCCCTCACCCGCTCCTTCTCTTTCACTAGTGATAATAAGACAATATCCCAGCAACTAGGAGGGCCTCGTCATTAAAAAAGGAATTTTTGATTTTTTTTTTAATACATGTGTATCATATATAACACTGTAGAACATCTGCTCTCCCCAAGAAACAACGAGCGCAAGGACTAGAACCTGGAATCTTCTGATCTTTAGTAAGACGTTTTGTCCATTTCTCCACAGCTTTGAAAGGTAATACCTTTGGCAGCATTGTTAGTTAGCTTTCAAGAGTCTTGCACTTTTATACCATCTATTTCTGGCTGCGGCTGACTTCTCCTTGGCTTCCCTCCCACTATCTGCTCCCAAGCTTCCTTGGAATCACTGTGCCTCAGAGTGATTCCAACTCATAGCAATCCTATAAAACAGAGTAGAACTGCCTCATAGCGTTTCCTGGGCTGTAATCTTTATGGGAGCAGATCGCCAGGTCTTTTCTCCAGGAACCGCTATCGGGTTCCAACCGAACCGAAGACCTTTCCTTTCAGTTAGCAGTCCAGTGATTGGCTGTAAAAGAAGGTAAAAATTCGTGGTCTACCTTTGAGTCTCACTAGTTCAATTTTCTTCTGGCCTCAGGTCCTCAGCCTTATGGTGAGGGCCCTGGAAACAGCAGATAATGGAGGGAGATTTTAGGTTCAGGTGTCCTAGAAGAAGAAAACAAAACAAAAGCAAATAAGAAAAAACAAAAAAACAAAACAAAACAAAAAAACTAACCATCAGGGACCAGTGTGAACAAATGGAAAAACAGAAACACTCACAAACTGAATGAGCTATTAATTCTTTCTCCAGGTTGGGCTGTGTTCCATCCTGTACTCTCAGGGCCCAAGGCACACACCTCAACTGTAGCATTTATCACCCTGTGCTATAAACAACTGCTTACTCAGTTGTCTTCCCTACTAGACTGTATACTCCTTGAGGGCAGCACCCTCAGTGTGTACCATAACTAATTTTACATTAAACCTGTGTATGCACAGGTGGTGTATTAAGAAAAATGCCCGAGACATCAGGAAAAGGGTCTAATTTGTGGTCTAGGTGGTTATCACAAATCTGAAATCCCATGCTATGCCAACCCACATGTTTCAATACAAAATTAGTGAACTTCTATATACAGTAAACCAAAAAACCAAACCCATTGCCATTGAGTTAATTCCAAATCATAGAGATCCAACAGGACAGGATAGAACTGCCACATAGTGACCCTATACAACAGAGTAGAACTGCCTCCTAGGGATTCCAAGGCTGTAACTCTGTAAGAAAGCAGACTGCCACACCTTTCTCCCTCAGAGCTGCTGGTAGGTTGAAACCACTGACCTTTGGGTTTCGTGCCACCAGGACTCCTTCTATATACAGTAGTAGTATCCTAATTTCATGAAGATAGCTTTGAGGTGTGGCTGTTTAAGCTCCCAGGGGCTGGATGGCATTGGGGCTGGGCAAGTGTCCAATAAGTCTAGAGGTAGTGATAGTGGGACAGTAGGGTTGGGCTCGAGTTAGTGGCTGACAGGTAGCCCTCCCAAGTAAGGAGAATGCTTAGTCTGCTAGTATGAAAGAAAAAGCTTAGTGAGCCAAATGCACAACAGACTCACATTTTCATACTGTTCATATGGTTGGATTTAAGTTTTTACAATGCCAGTGATCAGAAGGATTTAGAACATAATGCTTATAAAACATATTTATGAACTATCCAGCCCAAAGATCTCTCCCCAGTAGCAGGAAACATTTAGCAACAACTCTACAACCATTAAAACAACATCCAACTGGGTTAAACAAAATGGATTTATTATCACACATAACAGTAAGTCCAGAGTGTAGGGAGGCTACATGGCTGGTTAATTCAGTGGCTCCATGATGTCATCAGGACCCAGGTTCCTTAAATCTTTCACTCTGCCATCCTCAACATATGAGTCTCATATTCCAGCTGGGTCCCCTGTAGTACCTCAAACTCTCACAATTTCAGACAAAGTCTAGAAGGAAGACAAACTTCTGTGTTTCATTAAATTGAGGACAACCTTTTGTATAAGCTTCCCAGTCTCTTTAGCTATGATTATATCACACATCCTTGCCTAAAATCTTTTGCCATGATTGAGGGAGCCACTATGATTAACTAGATCCATCATAATTCAGACCCTGGAGCTGAGAATGGAATCCACCACCTCTAAAGCATAGGGCAATGTAGAGGTGGCTATGTGAATAAAATCATTTTTATGTTGGCAAAGAGGCATAGGGGGTGGTGTTAGTGGCTGATTGTGGTGTAGGCAAGCAGTAGTGGCTGCTATGCCCTACTCAGTCTTCACATGGAAAAAAAGAAGTTTGTGTTTGATTTTTTTTAAGAATTTCGAGACTTTCATTAATTCACCCATATGAAGCCACAACTAGATTTCCAGATCTAACTGTCATAGAAATAATTTGATCTAGAGCTTTTATTCAGTACTAATGATAAGAAAAATGTGTTAATTCTATATGCTGACATTTTGACATAAATCAGGCTATTAGTAATGCAACCAAGGAGCAGAGTGGGGCAGCGGAAGCTTGATGGGCTGATAACCCAGAGGTAGGTGGATGGATACCATCCTCTGCTATTTTAGTGAAGCCCTGCTTGCCCAGTGGCTTAAGAGCTTGGCTGCTAACCAAAACTTCAGCAGTTCCAATCCACCAGCTGCTCCTTGGAAATTCCAGTTCTACTCTGTCCTATAGGGTCGCTATGAGTTGGAATCCACACCACAGCGATAGCTCTCAGATCTTCGTGACTGCATGGTATAGCAACTTTGTAACTTCTCAAACAGAAGTACTGGGGACTAAGGTTTGCATGACGGCGGTGTGGAGATCAGAAGCTCAACCTGAAATAGTTGCCTCAATCTGCCTCTGTAGAACAGGGCAGAAGTCTTAAATTCCTAACTCTGAAAATGAGTCATTTGTGCACCCAAATTTGTCTATAAAAGATCTAACTCTCATTGGTTTCCAGGCTTATTTTTGAAGATTCTTTAATAACCACAACTTGTTCATGATCCCTTTATCCAAGGGAAAAAAAAAAAAAACACCTGAATATATTGCCATAGATTTGATTCCAATTCATAGTGACCCTATAAGACAGAGTGGAACTGCCTCATAGGTTTTCCAAGGAGCGGCTGGTGGATTTCAGCTGCTGACCTTTTTGGTTAGCAGCTTGAACTGTTAACCACTGTGCAACCAGAGCTCCCCAGTATAGCTATAATTTTCTCTTAGCTTTTACTGTATGTTCCTATCATTGTTTATGTAGAAGTAACTCGATATGAAGAGAAAAGAGTCGGCTTCGGGACAGAACCAGATTAAAATCTTAACCCTGCCTTTTATTAGCTCTGTGAATTTGGAAAAATCACTTTTCGGTCACTCCACGGAGACCTTGTCTACAAAATGGGGATTACACGTACTTTGCAGGGTCATGAGAATTAAATGAGAAACTGTAGGTAAAGGAACTGGTAGATATTTAGGCTGTCAAGTAAACGTAGTCATCACTGATAGCAATGTTCAACTCCTTCCCAAACCTCTAAAAGTTAACTTTAATAACTTACAAACGTTTATTAAATATCTATTTACCAAGCATAATGTGATACCCTAAGGATTCAAATTTACGTGAGATACCCTCAAGGAATTAACAACTGGTAAAAGAGATAAATATAAAGTGATAGATCACAATAGCAGAGAAATGTTAACTCGAAAATAAGAAGAAAATGCGCTAGACCACAGAAGCAAGGCACGTAATTCTGGAGGGGAAGTCAGAGGAAGCTCTCCATGACATCCCATGTGAGCTGAATCTTGGGGAAAAAAAAAAACCCATTGCTGTTGAGTCTATTCTGACTTACGGCAACCCCATTTATTAAGGAGTAGAACTGCTCCATAGCGTTTTCTTGACTGTAATCTTTACCGAAGCAGATCGCCAGGGATTTTCTTCTGAGGCACTGCTGGGTGAGTTCTAACTCCTGAATCTTGAAGAGAAAACAAAGTTGACTTGGGAAAAAGAGAATAAAGGGCCAGGGGTTCAGGATGTGAAAAGGAATAAGTCAATTATCTTAGATTACAATAATATCAATGTTCCCCTCAAATAAACCTATTCCAATCTCTACTAGTTTTTCCCTAATAAGTCTATAAAAACCTTATGTAATTTTCATTTGGCCTCTCTACCACTCTCCTGACCTATTGGTTGCACAATATGTAGGATCAACATCTCTGGCACCCTCATCACTGCCAAGCAATGATCACATTTCCCTCAAACAGGACCTTTTTCTACCTGGGTCTTTTACATTGATTGCTTTTTGCCTAAAATTATTACTTTGCCTGAGGAAGCTTCCCTTCTCACCCTCCCCCAGTGGTAGGTTCTTGTGGGCCTGTGCAGACCATTGTTCCTGAGGGCCTTCATCTGCTGGAGTTCTCTTCCCCCATCTCGGAGGCCCTGGGACTTTAAACAAACCATCCCCTGCTTTCACTTCTGTCCCCAGATGCAGGCCAGTTATTCCAGGTCCTAGATCTCCTGGCCCAGGAGGACTCGGGTCTGACTCTCATCCCATGAGGGTCCACCCTGGGGGTGGCTGTGGGCCTTGGATATCATTGTCAGAATTCTGGTCTGTTCTTGCTGACCCATCTAATCTGGCTCCCACGTGCCTGCCGTGTATGAGTTGGGCTGTGGGGATGATCCTGGCAACTGAACCTGCACCCACCAGCCCTTCATGCTGGGTGTCACCTCTGCTTTGAGGGCATGAGGACACGACACCTGATCCACCCTGTCCTAGAATTCCAGGCTCAATGGAGTACTACCCCAGTCCAGAACCGGGACAGTTGAGGGAATCCCCTTCCTCTCATCCCTTACCTATGATGATGAAGGTGATTGTGCAGAAAAAGTACTGTTTCCAGGTATTCAGGAGGAGCTGAGGGAAGGCCAGGAGTATAAAGGTTATGAAGAAGGAGAGAAGAAGGGTGCTGATCATCAAAATTTGACCAACTATGAAGTAGACTGAATTAGGAATTGTGTCCCCCAAAAATACGTGTCAACTTGGCTAGGCCATGATTCCCAGTATTGTGTGGTTGTCTTCCATTTTGTGATCTGATGTAATTTTCCTAATATCTGTTTGTGGTTAATGAGTCCACATTAGGTTGTGTTAAAGAGAATGAGTGTGAGATGCAACATCCTTACTTAGGTCACAGCCTGATCCGATGTAAAAGGAGTTTCTTGGGGTTGGCCTGCATCACCTTTCATCTTACAAGATATAAAAGGAGAGAGAGACGAGCAGAGAGATAAGGACCTCCTACCACCAAGAATGAAGAACCAGGAGGAGAGCACATCCTTTGGACCTGAGGTTCCTGCACTCAGAGGCTCCTAGACCAGGGGAAGAATGATGACAAGGACCTTCCCCCAGAGCCAACAGAGAAAAAAAGACTTCCCCTAGAGCTGGTGCCATGAATTCAGACTTCTCGCCTCCTAGACTGTGAGAGAATAACTTCTGTTTGTGAAAGCAATCCACTTACAGTGTTTCTGTTATAACAGCACTAGATGACTAAGACAGTTAGAGAGGGGAGAGAAGCCATCAACTTTCTCTAGGGCCCCCTTCCTTCCTGGGTTTGAGTCCCCAGAGTACTAAGAAGGCAATGCAGAGACTTTAATTAGGAACCAGCAGCAATTGGTGGGAAGCTTGGGGAGAGAGGGAGAAGGAATTTGCAAGAAGATCTAGAAAAGTGATTCTGTTCTGGCTGGGATCCCCTGAGGATCCTAACCTCATGTAAGAAATACTTCTGAAATGAACCACTGTTACTGATAGGAGTACAATACTTGTTTCTGGCATGTTGGGGCAGAAGAGGAGGATGAGAATTCCCAGAAGGGACAGTGTTGGAGCTGGGCCATCCTTTTCAAGGTCAGAACTTACTTGATTTTGATGGATGAATCCAACATGTGATCTCCTCGCTGCAGATTTTAAAGACAGTAATGAAGAGGACTTGGGACCTACTTGGGATTTCTATCTTCATGCAGGTAGGGAGGCTGGAGGCCCACCACAGAAGGGCAGAGCCAGGGAAAGTAAAGATGAGGATTAGATAGCACTATGGTCTAATTATCCCACATCTCATACAAGCGAGCACTGACTAGAAAAAACAAAACAAAACATAAATGAGTTAGATTTCCTCAGTTCTTTTGGGTTTTCTCCCCTCTTTTAAATACCCACACAAGTCCAGCCTCCTTGCCTTTTCTCATACTCCCTCCACCTCAGGCTCTAAACACATCTTCTCAAGGCCTCAGACTGACTTTGCATTCCTCCCTCACCAAGGAGGAGTGAGCTTTCTCTCCTCTGAGCTCTACTTTCTGTATGGGCCATTTACTTGTACACAATCACTAGATTCCTGGGTGGCACAGTTTCCTCTTGACTACTAACTTAAAGATTGATGGTTTAAACCCACCCAGTGGTGTCCCAGAAGGAAGGCCTGATGATCTGCTTCCATAAAGATTAGAGCAAAGAAAAACGCTGCGGAGCAGTTCTACTCTGTAACACATGGTGTCGCCATGAGTCTGACTTGACAGCAATGGGTTTGTTAGAGGACAATAGTCCTGACCTCTTAGTTTCCCACCACATTTAGCACAGTGCTTTACATGTGGAAGGATCCCAGTGAATACCTATTAACAGAAAGGAAAAAAAAATAACACATACTAAATACACTCCTTGGTGATCTTAAGTACAATTTTTTGTATGTTCTGAAGCCTCAGTATTCTCCTTATCATCTGTACTCTCAAATCACAGCATTTCTTTTCCTTTGGTCTTCTACTGTCAATGTTACCAGCTTACCTTTTCTCTTTTTTCTTTTAACCCTTTTCCCCCTACTTCCCTTTCATCTTTTGATTACACTCTGTTTTCTACAGCTCTTTTTCACTCCAAGGCTCATCCTAGTCTTCTGCTCAAGAGTAAAACTTTTTGCTCTCTTCTTGCTCCCCATTGGCAGAAACATTTAATGGCATCATAAGTATATGAACTCAACCCCACAGCAGGAACATAGGATCATACCCTGTTGCCTCTGTCATTTAAAAGACGTCCCATCCCCCATAACTCTCCACCCACCAATGCTTTTGCTTCACTGAGCACATTTGTGCCCCAAAAGCTATAGCTGTGTCTTTAGCCCTAAGTTCTAGTACTGACTAAGCAGGAATACTGTATTCCTGTATCAAATTGAAGGGCACCTGAGAAAGAATATGGGATAATCAGGGAAGTAACTGAGAAGATATGAATGGAAACTGGTTTTGTGTTGAGGGTACAGTGGACATACTACACCTTTCACACTCTTCATCCAAGCTTATTGTCCAAAACACTGCTTAGCCAATGATCAGCACTCAGTACATTTTTGTTGATGAAGAAATGAACAAGTAAATAAATGAAAATAGTAAGAAGCTGAAAAAGAAGAGTATTACTAAGAACCTCTGTTTGGATGTTTCTTAAATGAAAGCTCTGGAAAAACAAGGGAGATCTTTGTCTCTTCTATGTACTGATGTATCTCGAGAACAGAAATATTGTTTGGCACAAGACAGGTGCTAAATAAACATTTGTGGAATGAATGGCTGACTGGTTCAAGAACAAAAGACTCATCCCCAAAAGAGGGGAGGTTGGCATATATGTTAATTCCCCTCCACTGACCATTTCTGTTACATATGTACTGTGCCAAAATGTTTCTAGAGTTAACTAGGATGATAAAATGTGCAACAGTAATGTATATCTAGCTTAGCACTGTAGATTTACTTGTCAGTCAGTTGCACTGTTAAAAGAGGGCAGCATGATAATGACATTGGCTGGGGAAGTAAGGGGGGTATTCATGGCAGGAAATCAGGTAATTCAACAATATTAACACTGCTTTTAGTCAATCATGTGCACAGAGAAGCCTAGCCTTACAACTGATGGAGAAGATATTAAACGACAACATAACTTTAAGTCTCAAGGTTGGTAGAAGACACATTGAGAAGAGCATCGTGTTTTCTCCTGAGCTTTGAATGAACCCAGGAAAAGAAAGCAGATGGGTAAAGAAATTACTACTAGTATCAAAGAGAACATTGGTGGTGCAGTGCCCTAAGAGCTTGGCTGCTAACTAAAATATTGGCAGTTCGAATCAACCAGCCGCTCCTTGGAAATCCTAAATTGTATTCTGCCCTATAGGGTCACTACGAGTTGGAATCAACTCGACAGAAACGGGTTTTTTGCTTTTTTGGCTTGTTTGTTGTTTGGTAACGTCAGAAAAGGATCATTACAAAAAAAAAAAATAATCAGTAGAAAAGAAGAGGAAAAACAGCATCTAGAGGTCAGGCACAATTGCTCGCTGAGAATATCACCTCTTCCGAGTGTAAGATTCTGGTGAGCGCCGAACTAAGAAGCTATCCACACAGGTTTATTAGGAATTATCTTCTAGAACCAGTGACCAGAAATCCGGAAAATAACTCGTCCTGGAGAAAGAAATTAGATAATCCTTTAGAATCTAGCCCAAATGGAAAATACAGCGCCTTCTTAGCGCAGTGGGCAGCGCGTCAGTCTCATAATCTGAAGGTCCTGAGTTCGAGCCTCAGAGAAGGCAATCTGTTTACTTGGTCTACAACTATTTTTGTGTTCCTTGCACTTCTTTCCTGGTACTTCTGTAGATGATAATGACAATTCCCTTGGGAGAGAAAATATTCAGAGTCTTCTGAGATAGCTGTACTTACTTGCAGTTGGGACGGAATTCCTTCTTTTCTAAAATATCAAAAAAGTGAAATTGTGTCAGTGTCAGGACTTTCCCATGGTAACAGTCTCCGTGTCCCCCTTTTGACTCGAGCTCCCCGCTCCGCAGAGGATATTTCCCGAGAAGTTCTGGAGACCTTCCACGCTCAGTCCCGTTCTGGCTCCACCAAGGCAGTGGCCGTGGAGCTCCCGGAGTCCCGCATGGTTCTGCAAAACCATATAACTTTTATTCTCAAAATGACCAGTTATCTTAAATAGACAACAGCGCCAGAGCTAGCCGAAATTGTACCTGGCTCACGTATTCTCCAGCTTCGCTCCCCTGTTCTCTCTTGGTCTGCAACAGCGACTTCCTGTAGACTACCTCGGAGCTTTATGCTTTAATGCAGATGAAGAAAACATTGCTTTTTTTTTTTTCCAGTCTTCCTGTTTTTAATTTTATGAGCAGCATTAGACGTCTTTGAAATGTAGTCAATTTGATTTGTTTGTGTTTTTCCTCCCGTATAGTTCCACATATAACAGGACTGGCAATATCCTGACGGACACTTCAACAGATTGTAGTTAGAAGATGAAGAAAAACCAGGAAGGAGCGACAGGAAGGGAACTCTGAGCAGGGGACGACGCACAAAAAGTAAGAAGGTCCTCCCCTTCCCCTCCCTTCCAGAACTCTTCCATCCTTGCAGTAACCTTGGCCTGGTGCCTACTTCTCTGCACCCAGCGGAACAGCTAGATAAAACACAATTCAACATTTCAATTAATTATCCTATCACACTTAAAATGTGATACCTCAGCATCCACTAATTCATTTTGCTCGAAAGAGCAAAGGAGCAAAGAAATCTGAGCTTAGTCCATCTTTTTTATTTGACCAATGATTGAACTTTTTTTCCCAATAGACCAAGCTAATATTATTATTTTCTAATTAATGAATTACCACACTTATCTTTACTGTTTATTCTTTCTGCTTACTTTAATATTTTTTCTTTCTTCTTTTATTGAATACACAGCTTATTTAATCATTGTACTTCAAAAGTATGCAAGAGTAGAATCTAAAGTCTAAGAAGCACTATGAATAATGCCATAACATTTGTCAGCACATCATTTTCATTGTTTTCAAAGTAGTCTGATAATGCCCTTTAATGATTTCTTGAATATATGCATTATGAATATTTTATTGTCATATAATTTAGTTTTTAAGTTTCTTCTTATTACAATTTTCTATTTTCATCTTGTTTATAGTTTATAAATTAATATGTAATATTATATACACTTATGTATATAATTTGTAAAAAGGAATAGAATTTAACACCCTTTATGTGTTTATTAAATTAATTTTTAAAACCTAATTTTGTAGTTTTGATTAAAAATTCAATGTTAATTATTATTTGTAAAGATTATTATACTTAATAAAGCAATTAATATATTATTGAGATTAAATATACTGAATATAACTGGATTGGTTTATTAATGACCTATTCAAATTACTTTTTCTAACTTATTTAAATGGAATAGTGCTAACTGTGGGAGATGTCACACTGTGAAATTATTTCAATTGCAATGTATATCCTTAGTCTTCATTTTACTATTGGGAGGACAAAGCACACTTGTCAATTTGTTATGTGGCATGAGGAAAATGGATCTGAGCTGGAATTGATGAGTTATCCTACCTGCCTGTAATTATTAGAAATGTATTAGATTTATTGAGCTCACTCTCTTCCCTCTCTTAGATCTAGGATTAAATTGAGGAAATAACATAATATAACTTAGCTTTTCCTTACCAAACTAATCAGTCTTGAATTCATATCTGTCTCTTCTCTCTCCTTTTTTTTCTAACTCTAGACACTGGGAATACATTAAAAGAACAAGAAATGAAAAGGCTCAGAAAGTGTACATTCTATGGACGAGATAGACAATACAGCAGTAATTTGGTGATGCTCTTCAGTACAGATAAATTTTATGTAGAAGATGGAGCCACAGAGGACATTGATGTAGTCAGAGTAGTCAGAAAAAGGCTCTCTGAAGAAGTGACATTTGTGTTGAGACCTGAATGATTGAGAGGGGGCCAAAGTGCCAAGCCTGGAGTAAGACTGGACAAGTTCTCCGTGTAGACTGTCAGCCGGAGCGAGGGCCTCTCTGATGAACCAACCAGCCTATAAAGAAATCAGCAAAGAAGCCCAGTGACCATCTCTATGGCACTAGGTGTCTGTGCAGCTGAGCCAGCTGTGAGCATTTTCTCAACTCATTTCCTCTACACTGCATCACTGGCCTAACCAATGCTAGTTCTGTTGAAGAACCACTACTTTCCCAGGACTCCTACTTGTCCAGAGCATCATCAACAGGCTTCTTGATGGCTCAGGACCTTAGGAGTTGAGTCTCAGGTACATAGCTCAAGTTGAAAGAGAGGAAAGCTGTGAGCTAGGGATGAAATGCACAGGCTGCTGCTGCTCTGCAATAGGAGAACCAGAAACCTCTCTCCCTTCTCTTCACTGTCTTGACCTCCAGCAGAATCTGAGAACTAATGGGGACAGAATTGCTTTTCACTCTTCTCGGTCAGAAGTTTTCTTGTTTTTTCTCCTTCACATTTTGCATATTTCTGCCTCTAAAACTAGAGGAAAAAATCACCTCAGCTTCTGGCGTTGCTGCTGGAAAATTACATCTTTGTTTTCCTTTTTTAATTTCTCAGGGCATTCTAAGGATACAAACCTGGACTGTCACTAAAGTGACCTGTAATGTCAGTAATGGGGTCAGTGATGGTGGGATCTGAGACAGATGGTTGCACTTCCGTGTTGACCACCTATTTCGAATTATTCACCTGCTCCCAGTCTTCCCACATGAATTTTATCTAAAGATTCCAGTGGGCGTCAGAATCTTCCTTTCACTGATTCTCTAGCTCTTCACTCTCCTTCCCAGGCCCATCAAACTGGAAGACCCCATCCTCACAAATTCTCTGGATTGTCTAGGCTTTCTAGGGCCCATCTGTTAGCTTTCTTGTTTCCCAGGCTGTTGTCATCTGCCTTCGAGTCAATGACTCATAGCCACCCCTTATGACAGAGTAGAACTGCCCCATAAGGATTCCTACTCTGTCATCTTTACAGGAGCAGATTGTCAGGTCTTTCTCCTGCGGAGCTGCGGTTACCCAGGCTAACGCCCCACAAAAGTGGACCAATATCTTCAGGACAGCTCAGTACAGAGGAACTTACTCCACCTTACTCTTACTTCCTGGCACTTACTCTAGCCTACTTGGGATCCTGTCCCCACCGCTCTTTCCCTGATTTCCTTCATCCTGGTCTTCTTTTCAGCCAGAGGAAAAACTGGAGAATGCAGGCATAGATCCCACTACCTCTTGCATGCTAAGTGAGTTCTCTACTATTTAAGCTAATTCCCCTCATCCACAACAGCTGTTAAGATTTTAGCTCATTTCCAGTTCAGATCAACAAATGCCATGCCCTCTTGCCTCCTAGACTGAAGCCAGGATCCAAATACAGTAACTTCTTAGCAACTCAGAGACTGCCTTGGGCAAAAAAAAGGTAGCAATCCTTGATTTGAGAGGAGGAGGGAGGGGATAAGGAAGAGGGGGAGAATATTGCTGTGGGAAATTTCTTGTCTCCATCACAATTTATACTTCCCGATTTCATGGAAGAGAAGAGAGCACATCCCATCTAGGGGTGGCCACGCTGATAACTGCTGGGTTAATTAGCAGAGGTATCCCAGAATGTTTTGTGGCTCTTGTGTATAAAAAGAGTTAGGGTAATCAATTGACTGCTGACCTAGAAAGGTCTAGGAGATAGTTTGGAGTCAGTGTTTCCAAGCTCCACTTTCACCTACCATCTCCCAGTGTAACTAAACCAAAACCAAACCCACTGTGGTCAAGTCAATTCCGATTTACAGCAACCCAAAAGACAGAGCAGAACTGCCTCATAGGGTTTCCAAGGCTGTAAAGCAGACTGCCACATCTTTCTCCTTTGGAGCTGTTACTGGGCGGAAACCTCAGGTTTTCGCTCTGCATGACTCGTGTTGGCCAATAAAGCAGAGACCGAGGTGGGAGAACATGAAAGGCACCTTTATTTCATTGTACAAGGAAAGCAGTTAGTCAGAGCTGCTGCTGCCAAGACTGCTTGCGAAGGACAGGCAGGCAACTTACTTTTAAAGGGGTTTACAAGTAAGGAGTTCATACAAGTTACCTCAGCAACATTTTTAATCATATTATGAAGGCATAATGGGGTTTACATACAACCTCCAAGAAAAAGCAGTATTCAACTGCAAAGCTGGGAGCTGTGGGGGTGGGGGTGGGGCCCAGAAAAGGAAATGATTTATCAATACAACACTATAGGGGAGCAAGCCTCATAAAGAATACAGTGCTGTGGCTGCTGTGTTTCATAGTGGCTGATGGGTTGATTAGCAGCGGAGCCCTTTAACCACTGCACCACTAGTCCCCCAGTGTGACTAGCTATGTATAAGTAGAAAACTGTGTTTATGGAGAAACTTGTACATTTATATGTAACTCAAAATAAGCACTTTTAGTTTAAAATTCCAATTAAATATTCCATCCTTTAGACATGAAATGGGATTTATTTCGTTTTTCAATTGCTGAAAAAATCATTGTTAGAAATACATCTATGTTCAGCTTTAATTGTTGACACTACAAGATCTAGAAACATGTGGGGAGCATGCAGTGTTTGGAGAGTTGTTTACTGCTTCCTGTTCCTCCCATTCCCCTTCTAAGAACACTGTAAGTCCCTTGTGCTCCACATTCTCCCTGAGCCATCTCATCATGAAAAAACCTTCAGCCCCTCCAGACCAGCAGCAGTGGGATTTCTCCCTGATATCTAGAGGCTGTACATACCTCCCTTGGCTCAGTCATTTCAGTTTTGTGATGGATTTTATTTCTGACCTTCATCCACACAGGAATCTCACTTGGGTTGTGTGATCCTAGCATGCATGGAGATCTCATCCTTTAAACCCTATTTTTACTAAGTGAATAAAATATAAGTTATTTAGATGACTCAAATGAAAGAGTGGTCAACTGAACCTTTGACAGGAAGGACCTGACAGAACTTGATCTGGGGTGTAAGAGATCTGAAACACATCCCCTGTCCAAGGGTTGGGGCTGGGAAAAGATATGAGGACATTAAGTATACAGTGAGTGGCAGGTGTATAGTTTAACAGCTGGTCTTTGTGGAACCACAGAGTGAATGACAAGGCTAGAGATCCTTCTGGTTACAGTTCAGCCTGTCTCCCTTAAATCCTTGCACCCCATCAGGCACCGTTTGATCTTCCATCACAGAGGGCTTGAGCAATGGGTAACTGGGGAAGTGGATGCTGGGTTTAGGTTTCTGTGGCTAGAGGCCCTTTACTCCAGAGTCTGTAGGCATTTGTGGAATACTTGAAATTCCACTCCCTCACCTCCAGGCCATTAAAACCCATGGGAACTAAAGGAGGCTGTGTGCCTGGGATTCCTCTTCCCCTTCCCTCTCTGCATCTCCAACTTAATCCTCATCCCCACTCTCAACCTTGGGCAGATAGGTGAGAAATGTTTCCATGACTGGAAAACACTTTAATTTTGAAAATCTCTTTTATCAAGGTTTCCCTAGTACTGAGCATATTGAGTTTCTGACCATCCAAATTGTCTTTGTAGATAAAGTCTGCTGTAGGGAGTCCAGAGAGTTTGGTCTAAAAACTGAGGATAAAGAATACAATGAATTCACATTTGTCTTTTCGCTTTGGAAAAATAGAAAACTATGGACACCACTGAGACAGATATTTAATTTTAAAACTGTTCATATTTTGAATGGGTAATAAAATTACATAGTTCAGTACTCAAGACATTTTCCGAAGAGAGACGGTAAAGAATTTCCCTCCCAGCTGTGTTCCCTGACACTCAATTCCCTGGCCCAGATGCAACCAATGTTAGCAAAAGCTTAAGTGTCTTTCCGAAGACTGTTTAAGGAATGTTCAAGAAATGATCTTTGTACCTAAGCGTATTTTTTGGGTAACTGGCTCCTTGCTGGGACCTTGATGGTGTAGTGTTTAAGAGCTCGGCTCCTTGGAAACGTTATGTGGCAATTCAACTCTGTCCTATAGGGTTGCTATCAGTCAAAATAGACTCGACCCCAATGGGTTTGTTTATTTGTTTGTTTGTTTTTGGTTGTTTCCTTGCTGGAGCCCTAGTACTGCAGTGGTTAAGGCAGTTCCAATCTACCAGTCACTCCTTGGAAACCCTAGAAACCTCCTCTCTTTCCTAGAGGGTTGCTATGAGTCAGAATCCACCTAAACAGCAACAGTTTTGTTTTTGAGGTTTGGCTCCTCGCTATACACTCTTCAGAAAACTTACTTTTAACAATAGACCTTGAATCTCTCTCTCTTTTCTTTTCATCTTGTGCCCCCCTTCCCCTTGTAAGTTCATCGAAGATTCCATCTTATGGATCTGCCATAATACATTAAACTCTTCTCCTACTGATGAGCCTTTAGGAGGTTTTCAATCCCTTCGGTTATAAATATTGCTACAGTGATTCTCTTCATACACGCATTTTTCTGGCATATGTCCAAAAGTAGTGTAGGAAGTGGAATTGCTAGGTCAAAGAATGTGTGTATTTGTAACTTTGAATTGTAAACTCAAAGGTCAGGAGGAGTGTTCTGGCATTATGCTAATGGACATGGCTAAGATGCTGAATAAATATACAGAGTACTGGCAGTGGAGTTTGATGCATTCATGCCTCCATCCCTTCAGCACACATTTATTAAGGGTTCACCTGTACTGTTAGTCTCTGTGGCACTATATTATATATTAGTCTTGGGGATTCAGTCACCAGCAAGACAATATTACATTTTTGTACGGGGAGACAGAAAATAAAATTAAAATAATAAACCAGATGATTTCAGAAATGATGGAAGTAAAAAACTTGATGTGATTGAGGGAAAGGTGTTCTGAGGAGATGACTTTAAGGTGAGCCCAAATAATGGAAGAGTCAAGTACATGAAAACCCTTGAGTCTTCTAAGCAGAAGGAATAGTTATGCAAATGCCCAGAGGCAAAATCAGCTTGGGGTATTGAAGGGGAAAATAAAAAGAAGCTAGTGTTTCTAATTTAGACAGTGAAGTTGAATTGAGAAGATTTAGTGAAAAACTGAATGTTCATGCTGGTAAGGGATATGAAAGTCCTTAGGTCTCTGTCTTGGGCATTGCATGGATGTTGGTGCTTTTCTCTAAGCCTGGGACTTTTTTAACTAAAGCAGATTTGGGGAGAGAAAATACTGGGTTCTCTTCAGGTCCTATGAATCCTGAAATACTCATGGGATGTGCAAGTGGAGCTGTCAGTGAGGGAGTCAGGGGTGAAGGGTGGAACTCAGTAGAGGTGGCCCTCCAGAATACATGTAGGGGCAGTAGTTGAAGGCAGGAGAAATAAACTTTATAGAGATGCACTGCTTAATATGGTTAACAAATCGTGGCAGGTGGCTATAGACTATTTGAAATGTGGCTAGCCTATAATGAGATGTTGCAAGTGTAAAGTATGCATTTCAAAAACCTGGTATGGGAAAAAAATTAAAAATACTTCTTTAACAATTTCATATAGATCACTTGTTAAAATGATAATTTAATAAATAAAATATGATATTAAAATTATTTTCATTTGTTTCTTTTTTTTTTTTAATATGGCTACTAGACCATTTAAAATTGTATGTGATGCATACTGGATAGCTCTGAGATAAGGTAATAGTTCAGAAAATCCTTGCAGGGAAGGGATCACATTTACGAAATATTTACATACAATGTCTGAGTGGCTACAGATACCCCAAAGTTATCTTAAGATGAGAAGGGGACCAAGGATAGAATCTCAGAGAACACTCCTTTTTAAGAGAAAAGTAGAGAAAAAGTGGAGACCAAGGAGATTGACAAATTCAAGAACTCATTAAAATAAACGAAAAAAAAAAAAAAAACGTTGCCATGAGTCGATTCCGACTCATAGTAACCCTAAAGAACAAGTAGAACAGCCCCATAGGGTTTTCAAGGAGGAGCTGGTGGATTGGAACTGCTGACTTTTTGGTTAGCAGCTGAGGTCTTAACCACTGCACCACCAGAGCTCCCAAAACTACTTGGTGTTGCATAAATCCAGGGAACAGATGAGTCTCATGGGGGTTGGGGATGGGGTGAGGAATAATGTCATATTTAAAAAGTAAGTAAAAACAAAGAATTCCCATTGCATTTTACAATTTTAAAGAGATCACCCTGTGGCCTTGATGAGAGCAGTTGGAGGGAAATTTGAGTGGAACCTGAGGGTCTAGAAGCGCCAAGCCTGGGGCAGAAGTGGAGAGGATAGGAGGCAGGAAACTAGGGTAGGAGTCTCTGCAAGGATTAGTAATACTGATAGAATAGAGGCTCCCAAGTTTCCCAGGAAAGAAGTTCCTAGGCTGTCCACGGAAGAAAAGAGTCAAATTGAGAAGAGAGTATACAAACCAAGAGGGAGAAGCCAGTCAAAACTGGAGAACGCCGACTCGGATCCAGCTACCTCTCCTATGCTAAGCGAGCGCTCTACCACCTAAGCTAATTCCCTGACGTCTCGGTGAGGCCAGATATGCACCCCACCCACGTTCCTTGTTACCTGGGGTTGCAGGGAACTTGAGGCCACCAAGCCCCAGCCAAGACCTGATTGAGGGCAGAACTTCGCGAACAACTCTTGGGGTAAAAACTCGGTGATCCGGGAGTGTGAGGAAAAGGGATTACCAGAACAGGTCATGGGGGAAAACCTTGCTCCTCCCTCCTTATTTCACTTTCTTTATCTCCTGAAAGTAAAGAAAGCACATTCCAGATGTGAAACCCCCCCCCCACCCTCCCCGCACAGCTGCCTGAATTACGGACACAGCTATCCCAGCCTGAAACAGAAAAGCAAGTTTAATCAATAAAAATGTTTTTCTATTATGTTCTGTACATGGGGTAATGTTGAGAGGAATCAAGTGGTGTCAGAAAGAGGTTGGGGCGATGGAAAAGAGAAGAGTGGAGAGAGGGGGAAAGCCCTGATGGCCCCAGGACCTTCAGGAGCGCAGGAACCCAGCTCACGCAGAGACCAAACGTTCCCATCAGCAAAGTGAGCTCTGCTCTGGCCACCTGAACTGAATGCTACATGAGATGTGCTTAATACAGAAACCTCATGTTGTTTCTTTGAAAGCGGCATAATACCACTATTTCAAAACTACATTTTCAAATGCGGTTAATCTTGGAAGTTAAAGGAAGACCTGGTACCCAGTTTTTTTTTAGCACGTTTTCATCAGAATGGACCTTTTAGGGAGATGAGTAGAAGCACCAATTGTCAACTTCTTCATAAATGCATATCTGACCACCCAGATTAATATGCCAGCCCTCACCTTCACACATGGTGATTCCAAATCTCTCTGCTTGGTGTTTCTCTGCAACACCTAGCCAACTGCTGCAGAAGCTGATAGAACGGAAATTGTCTTCTGCTACCTGCCCATGGATTGTCAATGTGAATAAAGGAAAAAGTCGGCACACCCAGACTCTCCTGCTTGTGCCTCCTGACACAATTCCCAGGGTGTTCCTCATACTTAGTACCCAAAAGGAGAAAATTTATTTTCCCGCAAAAATATTTTTTAACTTTGCGCTGGAGCCCAAAAGCATGTATTTGGAAAAGTTTCTTTTGACCATTGTCTTCCTTTTTGGTTTTGTGTACAATGTTGAATTTATTTTCAAACCTAGCACAGAACACAGTGGCACTGCCCTCACTAAAGCCAGGTAAATCCGAATACCATTGGGTAACCAAGGAACTAGGGGAGGGAAGGGGAGCATATAAAATTGGAGGATGCAGGCATAGATCCTGCTACTGCTGCTAAGCGAGCACTCTATCTCTTGAGCTAATTCCCCTCGCTGTCTCTTTGCTGGGTCCATTTTTATATCAGAAAAGCAAACATCTCCCCATGTCCTACTTTGGGGTTGGAGTTGTTCGAATCCTACAGGAATTTCACGATTACCAGGGTAGAGCTGGGCAGGTCCGAAAGTAGAGCTCTCAGAGACAGCCTCAGAGGAGGAGCTCAGTGACCAACCTATGCTCAGACCTGGGAAGTTCTTAAAAGAGAACAATGCTCAAGCCAGACATTCTTTGCTAGTTCTTTACTAGTTAAGCTAAACTGTTGTTTGCTTTTAAGAAGACTTCAGAGAATATTTTTGGTTTAAGGTTTCAAGATTACCTGAGGGTAATAGTTTTTGGATTCATCCAGCCTCCCTGGCTCCAGAAATTCTGGATTCCATGAGAATTTGAAATTCTATTCTGCGATTTCTTCTTTTGTATCAGGATTCTTCTATACAAACTTTGATCAAAACGTTCAGTAATGGTAGCCAGGCACCATCCAGTCTGGTCTCATGGCAAAGGAAGCAGTTGCTCCAGGGGCAATTAGCCACACATTTCGTTTCCCCCTTCTATTCCTGATTCACCTTCTTCTTCTGTTGCTCCAGATAAATGGAGACCAATTGTTGTACCTGGGGTGGCCATTTGCAAGCTTTTAAGACCCCAGGCACTACACAACAAACTAGGAGACAGAAGAGAAGCACTAAACACAATATTACGCCAATTACCTGGAATGTCCCGTAAAATCATGACCCGAAACTTCTAAACCAATTAACCAAATTCCATGAGGTTTGATTGTGCATAAGTTTATAAGAAATGTAATCAGAGAGATCTTTACATATCAATATAGAGAATGCTTGATTTTTCTTAAAGAGGTGAAGAGTACAAGAACATTCCATTACAGAAAATACCATATTTACTTAATCTGTTCCCAATAGCAGGCATTTAATTTATTCCCACATTTTTGCTATTCCCAGTGTCGTGGGTTGATTAGCGACCCCTCAAAAGACATGTTTAAGTCCTAACCCCCATAACTGAATGTTACCATATTTGGAAATAGAGTCTCTGCAAAACTAATTAGTTAACATGAAGTCATAGTGGGGTAGGATCGGCCCTAATCCAATATGATTGCTGTCCGTATAAAAAAAAGTGAGAAGAAACACAGACACAGACAGATACAGAGGGAAAACAACTATGTGATGAAGACAGAGGCAGATATGGCAGTTATGTTGCCACAAGCCAAAGAATCTCTGGGACTACTAGAAGCTACCAGAAAATATCTATTTTGAGCAAGGAACTTCCTCTAGAGCCTTCTGAGAGAACTTGGTCCTGCTGACACCTTGATTTTGTGTTTCCAGATTCCGAAACTGTGAGAGAATAAATTTCTGTTGCTTTAAGCCATCTAGTTTGTGATAATTTGTTACTGAAGCCCTAAGAAATGAACACAATCAACAATAGTGCAATTGATTATCTTGTGTACATAGCAATTTACAAATATACAGATATATACAAGAATATATGTAGGATAAAATTCTGCAGAAATTAAGTTACTAGACCCAAAGGTATATGATTTTTTATTTTGATAGATATTACCATGGTAACCACAGAAAACATGAAAGTTTATACTTGCACTGGCAATATATGAGAATAGCTGGTTCAACACAGACTTACTAACCTGAAGTCTTTTTCTCCCAAAATGAAAGGTGAAACTCGTGACTTTTTATTCTGATAAATTTTGAGATACCAGAGACATAATTCAAATATGCAGTTTTGAAGAATAGTGACGGGGAGGTAAAATAGCAACTAAATTACAATTTTCTCCTTTTCTGCTTTAAGTAAATATTTTCACAAATGTTTATTCACACTGAATTAGCTCCTTATATAGGATTTTGAATTCAGGAGAAATAGTTTAATATCTACTTTGTGGCAATTTAACTCCCAAATATGTATTCTCCTCTTTTTCCTTATTAAAAGAACTCTGATACTGTAGGTGGTTTCCAAGAGTAAAAGCAAACAAACAAAAACTGTATTTCCCAAGTTCCTTTGTCTAAGGCTCTTCATGTCATATGGAATTTGCCAATGAGATAGAATAACAACAAATCCTACGGAGAATGCCAGAAAAGTTTTCTTATCCTGATATAGATTTTACTCCTGTTTCCTTGTTGCTTCAGTCTTACTCTTGCTTGGGTTGCTGATAATAGATTGAGTGGATCAGTCATTGTACAAGATGGAGACAACATTCACACCGCAAAGATGGAAGCTAGAGGGAATCTCAGCCCTTTTATAAATGTTGATGTCTGTGCAAGCATTGTACTGCCAGAGACTTGTTTTGGTTTGTTTGTTTGTTTTTTAATGAATAAATAAGAGTTTATCTGGTTAAGCAACTGATAAGTGTATACCTCCACAATCCTTTATGGCTACAGCATTGGTTTAGGAAGAAATCGATATCCATAGATATTTCATGCAAGTATCAAGCATATTGCCAGCATTTAGTTAGGCAGCTGTTCCTGATAATTAATACGAAAAGACTGACAATGGCATATCCAAGCACTAGTAATATTTCAATACTTAATGCTGTAGAATGTCTTCCTGACAAAGAAGCGGTATAGAAGGAAAAAAATACAATTTGTCCAATAAAATGAAAGAAAACAAAACATCAGCAGAAGAATACTTTGAATGGCTTTGATCTCCGGAGTAGTTTTGTGGCTTTATTTAGAGTTTTTAAGATCCAGATCATGCTTGTGGTGTTCATGCAGGAGAAGCACCATGTAGCTGCTGGCCCAGCTCATGAAGCCCATGAAGAATACATCTTGCAATATCATGAGAAGGAGAAAAATCCACCTCATTATCTTTCTGGGTTGTGGAATTGAGCAATAGTTAGCATAATGTCTAAATCTGGACCTGCTTTTGTTGCTGGAGTAGAGCAACTTAGTCTTCATTAGTGAATTGAAGATCCAAAAGCCCAGAAACAAGTGAAGGTCATGCCAGGGCATTCTTGGTATGAGCTTCATCCAGGAAGCATCTCTAGCCCTGATGGTGGTGGCCTGGACCATATACTCTGGAGGCTGGTGGTGCAGATGGAAAGACGCCGCAACACTCTCCGAAGATAAATAAAAATTTTACAACCAACATCGCTGAGGATGTTTTTAAAGCCAAATGCAGTGTTGTCTCTGGTATTCCTTTGCTAAAAGGTATCATGGTATTTGTCAAAGCCAGATGACTGAGAATAAGGTCAATCTGTTTCTTCTCAAGACTGTAATGAACATGTGCATATGTTCCACAAATATAAAAGAGTTCGCTGTAATGCCAGGTCCAGTTAGAAAAGGCAAGATTGCTCCTTGCAAAATGTTACTCCAAAGCATCTTCTTAGTTTATGGGCATAAGAACTATGGAATAGGGAAAATAAACTTTAAGAAATTCAAATAAGCAATAATATCACATGCTCCTCAAAATGTGTTTTTGTATCTGTGCATCCTTTCAGGGATAACTACATTAAAAAAGAAGTTGGATACCTGAGTCAGTGAATCTATACTGTTATGTTCTGTGTTCTCCTTTCTTTCCACTCTTTGTTTTTATATTCATTTCTTTGACTTCAGTGCCATATATCTGGAGTGGACTTCAAAATATACATCTTCACCTTAGTTCTCTTACCTGAGCTTCACATCCATATATAAAGTGCTTTTCTATCACCTGCTTCTGTGTCCCATAGGCTAGTCTAAATAAATATGTCCAAAACAGACATTTTTACCTCTGCCAAAACTCCTTCTTCTCCTGAATAACATGTATTAATTAATGAACGCTGTGCCCTGTAAATTCCTGACGTGGAAATTCAGGAGTTGTTTTTGACTCCTCCATCTCTCTTAGCCCACATTCAATCAGATAACATTTCCTGTTGATTCTGTTCACGTTAACATCTGTACACTTGATCAACAGATTTTCCTCGCGCAGCAGCTATCTACTTACAGGCTTTGGTGGCTTTCCTGTTTTGTCAGCATTAAGTTCAAACTTTAAGTCCTTCATACTTTGTCCTTTGCTTATTCCTAAAACTTTTTTTTCCCCTCCATGAACACATCCTAAAATGTTTTAAAGCCCACCAAGTAATGAAATCAAGGTGCTTGATTTTACTCATGGGGCGTTGCTTTAACTTTTCTGCCTAGAATGTCTTCGTCCGATATTCTCTCTCCCTGTCTTTTCTATGTTAAATCAAATCTCTATGTATTCTTTAACAACCAGCTCAGACTTCTCATTGTTTATGTATCCCTCCATTCAAAAACCTTCTATAAGACTGCTTGGTATCTGCCTTTACCAATAACCATTAACAGGCTGGGTTGCATTTTTTTTTGTTTAACTATGTGCCTCTTCCACAACTTAAGGACAGAGACTATCCTGTAATCATCCTCGTATTAATGCTACCTAGCTCAGAGTCTAACACATAAGAGTCATTCTATAAATATTCATTGAATACAGAAAAATTAGGATGCATAAGAGAATTTAAGGGTTCATAGTAGCAATGGAAGTGAGTGCAGAGGGTATTTGGACAAATTTAACAGGAGGCTATTATTTCTCCATGTATATCACACTGGAAATTTAGGAAATTACAGATTAATTCTGGTTGGTTATCACAGATGGGAGTTACATTAGTTTAGGTTAGTTTTTTGTTTGTTTTGGTTTTTTTCTTCCAGGTGAATAGCTATGTTTGAACACCAAAGCAGTCACTAATGATGTCAGAATGAAAAGTAATATGCATATGCTTAGAAAGAAAATAAACAATGATGAGTTCCCTGTCCTGACCTTCTTTTGAAATGCTAATGGACCTTTCCCTTATACAAACATTGTGCTGTTAACAAATAGTGGCAATGCTTAGTTTAAGGAATGCTTTTCTATTTACCAAGGGAGCATCACAATGGGTTAGACTACTAACCATTCTTGACTTCACATAAAATGAAGTACCACTTATGGCAGTTGTGTAACAAGTCTGCATATTTGTTGACACTCCTTTTATGGAGAAGGGGGTTTCATGTCTCCTTTCCTTGAATCTAGGGTGACCTAACGACCCACCTATAATCAATCAAATGACGCTAGGTTTCAAAAAGGTCATGCAGCTTCTGTATTTTCTTTGAGACACTTGTTCAGGGAGAAGCCAGTCATTATGTAAGAATTCCAACTATCCTGAGACCACAATGCTGGAGAGGAGATGTGTATTCACTTTGACAGCCCAGCTGCAGTCCCCGCTGACATTTAGCCTCTCCACTGCAAGCCATATGAGTAACCTATATTGGATGTCCAGCCAAACCGAGCCTTCAGATGACTCTAGTTCTAGTCAATGTCTGACTTCAACTGCATGATAGACCACAAGGAAGAATGACCCAGCTGAACCTTTTTAAATTCCTGATTCACAAAATCATGAGGAAATTAAACTCGTATTTTAAGCCACCAGGTTTTAGGAGTAAGTTTTTGCATGGCTGTAGTAATTAGAAAGTTATAGTTTAATAACAATCTAATGTTATTAATATACTTAAGTATACTTCTTCAAGATTTGGAGAACCAACAAAATAGTAGATAATGTCACTATTTTCTGTTGAAAACTATTGGCGCTGTTATGAAGTTATACCCATAGTCCATTAAGAGCTGGAAAGATCCCATATGTGCCATTAGTATAAAAAAGGTGGTAAATTATGAAATTAAACTTCTCAAATTTGTACATCTTTATTGTTTAATTCATAAGTAAAACCACTTTTAAATGTCCCTAACACAGGAAAGTGTTTGAGAACAGGCATGTTGCATCAGAATGAAGACATACACACCAAAGTTTCTGACAGAGTATAACATTAACCTGAGTTCAGCTTCTGAGTTAAAGCCTGCATTTACTCTACAGATGATAGTTTATTAAATCCTCTCTGAAAAGCGTTCTGTTATGTAATCTATAGTTTACATAAATCAACCAGCTACTGGGGACATCCATTAAGACATCAGAGTCCTGGAGCGAAAATATTATATATATATATCATAAATATTATATACTAATTATATAAACCCATTGTCAGTCAAATCGATCATAGCAACCCTGTAAGACAGAGTTGAACCACCCCGTAGGATTTCCAAGGTGCTGCTGGTGGATTTGAACTGCTGACCTTTAGGTTAGCAGCCTGAACTCTTAACTACTTTGCCACCATGACTCCAAAGTACAATATAAAAATAGTAATTATATATAAAAACATTAAAAAACACTTGTTATTTCTTGAATTGCACGAGATACAGCAGACAAAGAGAAGAAGAAAACATGGTCCATTCTTTCAAGGCGTTTACAGTCTTGTAAGAAAGGACCTAAAGAAAAAAAAGTATTCATATGTCTCAAACTATTCAGGTTCATGTGTGTTATTGGACCATATTATACGTAGAAAAAAATAGTCACATGTATTTTAGAGTGGGTTTTTCAGATAAGAAATCAGGATATATTTTGTAGAGAATGTAACATTTGTGCTGGGCCTTGAAGGATATGTAGGATTTTTCTGGTGAAGTTTATATACTGGAATGGGGGGAGGATGTGGAGGGTATGATAAAGAAGACTTAAGGAATTTCGTTAACAAACCATGGAAGTAGAAAATAAAGAGATATGAACAGAGAGCAGCTTATAGGTCAGTTTAGTTTCGCTGAAGAGTAAATGAAAAGTAGATGGGATATGCGATAAGAGAAGAGGAAAAAAATAGAGGCATACAGACTGGAAAGGAAGAAATTAGCTGTCTTTCTTGATGGACAAAGGAAAACTAGTGGTGCAATGGTTAAGTGCTCAGCTGCTAACAGAAGCTGGGTAGTTGGAACCCATCAGCCACTCCGTGGGAGAAAATACCTGGCGATCTGCTCCTGTTAAGATTGTAGCCTAGGAAACCCTATTGGGCAGTTTTACTCTGTCCTATATGGTCTCTTTGAATTAGAATAGACTCGATGGCACACAACAACAGCAACACTGATGGATAACATGACTGGGTCTGAAAATATTCCAATGAATGCAGAATTTACTAAATCTGATATGGGAGTTAAGAAAAATCACAGATACACGGTCAATGTACATAAATTAGATATATTTCTATACACTAGCAATGAACAAATGGACATTGAAATTTTTTAAAAAAACACCATTTAGAATAGCTTGAAAAAGAAAATAAGGATAAAACTAACAAAGTATATGCAAGATGTGTATGATGGAAACCACAAAATATTAATGAAATAAATTAAATAAAACTTATTAAATTGAGAGACATACTGTGTTCATAGAGTGAAGGCTTCTATATTGTTAATATGTCAATACTTCCCAAATTTATACATATATTTACTTCATCCCATTCAAAATTTCAGCAGGCTTTGATATAGAAATTGACTCAGAAATTTAAATGGAAAAGCAAAAGACGTGGAATAGCTGAAGCAATTTTTTAAAATGAAAAACAAAGATAGAGGATTCACAGTACTTAATTTTAAGACTTATAAAGTTACAGTAATCAAGACAGTGTGGTATTGGTGCAATATAAATCAATGGAACAGAACAGCTCAGATATAAGCCCATATATACATGGTCAGTTGATTTGTTTTTACAAAGTTTTACAAGTTCTAGCTGTGTGGGAACTTCGGTCAGAACTACTTGGCTTTCTTAAAACTTGTGTTACTGTGTTTTAAAAAAGAAGGTTGTGATTATCACTTGATTTAGGAAATGTGGAAGCCTCAGAGGAGGAAGTGAAGTGGGCAGCCTCTCAGGCCCACATGTCTACACCATCATACCTCCCAACGTGGCCAAGATGGCTAGGTAGGAATTGCTCCGTCCACCTACTTTCCAAGAAAAGATAGGATCAAGGTACAAAAACCTTAGGATTATGGGACAAGGATAAGTTGAGGGAGGGGCAGGAGAATTCTAAGAGATCATTGGAAGCTATGGAAATCAAGGCTTTTCCTCAGAGTTAAGTTTGAAAGAAGATTGAGAAAGAGAACACTGATACTCCTAGAGTCAACATTCCTTTTGATCCTAATTATCTGCTAGGATTTTTATGCAAAAATTAGGGGGAAAGGCTTTTCTCTATTCTGAATGGCAGGACAAGTTTCTTTTCTTCATTTCCTTTCTAAGGTCAATAGACAAGAACTTTAGTGAATATGCCTTTCAAATTGTGGATAGAAAACCTTCACATTGATGGCTTGTTTCTCTTCACCACAGAAATTTCATTGTGGTCAGATAATCTGCTTTAATCTTAACCACCTGAATCTTTATCTCTGTCCTGAAGCCTTCCAATATGCTCAAATTATGCTCTTCTCTAGTGGGGCTTCCTGATTTTTCTAGAAAATGCTCAAATTTGAGGACCATTTGGGCTCTTTCCTCCCCCAGGGAAGGTAGGGAACCTTAGACGGAAGCCAGTTCTTTACAGGAAGAAAACTGCCTTAGTTATCTAGTGCTGCTCTACAGAAATACCACAAGTGGGTGGCTTTAAAGAACAGAAAATTATTGTGTCACAGTTTAGGAGGCTAAAAGTCCAAATTCAGGGCACCAGCTCTGTGAGAAGGCTCTTTCTCGATTGTCTCTTGGGGAAAACCTTGTCTCAGCTTCTATAGCTCTGGTGTTCCTCGTTCCTGGTTTCTTGGAGATCCTCACATGTGATTCTGCTTCCCTCATTTGTGCTCCCTTGTCTGTGTGCCTATTCTGCTCTTCATATCACTCAGAAGTGATTAGGTTTAGGACACACCATACACTGATGTGGCCACATTAACATAACCAAGAAAACCCTATTCTGAAACGGAATTGCATCCACAGGTATAGGAATCAGGACTCCCACACATATTGGGAGGAAGGTGAGCTTAATTCAATCTGTAGCAATAACACTGGTGGAGTCTAAACTTAATCTGTAAACTCATTTGTCTAGCCCCTAGTGAGTGCCTATGATACAAGCTCTGTGCCACAGACCAGTGCTCTGCAGGAAAATGGCACCTAAAACAGAAGCAGTTCCTATAGCGCTTGTCCTGCTCCAGGTGTTATTAATCCACCCAGAGAATGCTACAGTCCTCTTTTTGCATATGAAGAAATATGTAAAGACTTTACACACCTGTCCTCATATGCCACCATTTATCAAACTAAGCCAATAAGCCTTAAGTGAAAAAAGTTCTCATAATGCCCTTGCCTTGATAGGTAAACATTATTCTAATGACAGTGTTGAAAAACCTGGGCACAAGAATTCCAAGAAGATGGTTGGAGGAAGGAAAGACTAAATGGCATCTTCAAGGTGACAAATTTCCTGTCTCTTCCTTTGTAAGCTGAACATACCACCTTTTACTTCTACTCCTTTATTTCCTTATCATTCTTCCACAGTAGACATCTTCACCCTCCTTTTTAGGTATTTTTCATATTGGTTCTTGTCTGTTTCTCCCACCAACTGTGAATTAGGATTAGCTCTACAGAGGTGGGGAGTTTTGTGTTTTATTAACTCTTGAAATCCTTGCTCCCAGAACAGTCCCTGACACAAGATACGTGTTCAAGAATAATTTGCTGGCTGAATAAATAAATGAATGACTTCAACTTCCTGCACCTCACATCTGCAAATTGGGCACCCTCAGAGCAGAAGCTGAAGAGAAATTTTGCTTTCTTCTTAAGAGAGTGATGAAGATCAAGAATAAAGTGAGGCTAGTAGTTTTTGAGGATATCTAATTCACTTTATCCCTCCATTTTAGTCAAACCGTTGGCGGCCTCAAAAGACTACAAAATTCAAGGATTCACAGAAGTAATGGAGCCAGTCCTCAAATAGTTGTTTGACAGGATTTGTTTGTCCCTCTACCATGTTAGGAGCCCTGGCTGCACAGTGGTTAAGAGCAGGGCTGCTAACAGAAAGGTCTGCATTTTGAATCCACTGACTGCTTCTTGGAAAGACTATGGGGCAGCTCTACTCTCTCCCATAGGGTCACTATGAGTTGAAATCCACTTGATGCAACAGATTTGTTTTCTTTTTTTTCTTACTATGTTGTGTTTTCAATTGTGAAAAGAAGAAAACAGACCCTTTTTGAGTCTTCAGCTCAAGACCTTTAAATTCTGAGACTGACAAGCTATCACCTTCTTCAAGAGGACACCTCCCTGAGGATGGTTCACAGAGGAACAGAGATATCTAATGTTCTTCTCCAAGAGACCCTGTTTGGTCAATTTCCAGTTTTCTAAATCAATGATCAGTACTTTATCAAGTCACTCTGTCTAAGCCAACACTACCCATAAGGGCTCCACAACCAGGGGGCATAAAGTCCACACCAGGCAATAGGAGCCTGTGGGCTTCTAGATCAGGGAGAATTGTGTCTGTCTTTTTACTTTGATGTTCTAATGATCTACATCTTACAACCTCAGAAATCTCAATTATCTTTTCACCTTCCATGGTCTCCTTTGTTGAAATGAAACAAAGGGGTGCCCAGCTAATATTAGCTGACTGACTGACTGAAGAGTGAAGGAATAATCTGATTAGGGACCAACCTTATGTTCAGTCCAAACTTCCTCCCTTACTCTATACCTCCAGTTGCATCTACATAACTAGCTACCTTCCCTTTCTAAACATCCCAAAATGAACTTATAATACTATCTTCCTTTTTCCCTCAGGTTTATGTGCCATTGATTCTACTAAGAGATTTATTCAGATTCTTTCATTTAGTCCAGTTGAATTTTGGTAACACAACTATGCATCACAATCTGCACCTTAGCAATTAAAGGGAGGTTGGAGTGTCCAGTATGGACTTGGGCAGTGGTCTATCACTTTGTTCGGTCTCAGTGTCTAGAATCAGAGCCACACATTTGCAACTCTGAGGTGCATACTGGAGTTCAGACAACTTAATGGCTTAATGTTCCTGAACACCTCCTCCTCTACAATCTCAGAGGTGCTTTCCTGTGATTTGGAGCTCCCCTTTTCAGTTCCCTAGCCAGGAAGCCTGGGCTTTTTTTCCTCAACTCTGCCCTACACTTCTCAGGTCTGTGTCTGCATTTAGGGCCAAGCTGCAGGAAAAAAAGAGAGAGAAATAAGAATTGCACATGCAACGCCTTCTTAGAATCACAGCTCCTCTGAACAAACAGAGAACAAATTATAAAGAGCTAGATCTATATATTGTCTGTGCCTGAAGGTGATAAAAAGGAAGAAGCATGCCCTGGGACAATCTAACTTCAAAGAGTTCGATATTTTCGCGTTTTCAATAGGTCAAAGTCCAAAGTGAAAATGTGGAGAACGTGGGCATTGATTCCACTACCTCTCACATGCTAAGCGAGCGCTCTACCACTTGAGCTAATTCCCCACGAATGATTCAGGTATTGTATCTTATGTTTATTGAGGAATAGAAATATCCGTCCAGACTCCAGTATTCAGTACCTCCAGCAGTCCGGAACACCAGGATTTTCCAGGTTATTAAAGCGCAACCATACGGATCCGTGGTGGCGCAGTGGTTCAGGGCTCGGCTGCTAATGGAAAGGTTTGGACCTACCAGCCGCTCCGAGGGAGAAAGATGTGACAGTCTGATTCCGCAAAGATTTATAGTCTTGGAAATCCTGTAGGACAGTTCTACTCTGTCCTATAGGGTCTCCCAAGAGTTGCAACCGAGTATATGGCAACGGGTTTGGTATGGGGCTTAATGCGGAACCAGGATTCCACCGGGGGCGGAACATGTCCCTGAAGGCCTGGGACAAGAGAGCCAGGAGCAAGAAGACAAGGTAAACCGGGAAAAGGTCGCAGTGGCAAAGCTCAGGTCTGCCAACACTTTACGTTTCTGATTTTCGAGAAGAGAGGACGTCCCAACTGGAGAAGACCGACCCAAAACGGTCTGGCTAGGTGGCGCAGCTCTCTTAGGATGACCATCTGACTGTTTGCATGATTGTCATTTGGTCCCCACAGCAGTGGCCACCCGGAAGGAGACAGCGGGGAGGCCTCGCCCCAATTCTGGAAGGCAAACAGCAGCAAGTATTTTTGCTCAGTTTCGAACCAAACACCTTACACTTGTTTGGGGAGCATGGTAACCGCTATAATCCGGAAACTCCTCGATTTGTGAGGTATTTTTGTTGTTGTTGTTCTAATTTCTGAGAGATTTAGGTTCAATTCCCATTAAGATGTGTCATGTAGAGATCGTATACCCCCATCACATGAGAGGACAGCAATAATCACAGCAGTATTACAGAAAGGGGCCGTGGGAGTCTTGTGGCAAGATCCTATCCGACTGAAGGAATCAAGAATGCACCATGAGAAATGCAAATGAGGAGGGAACACAGGGTGAAGAGAACATTCCTTTGTGAGGAGAATACGTTTTTTGCGTGTGTGTGTGTGTGTGTGTGCGCGCGCGCGCGCGCGCACGCGTGTGTAAAATACTCATGGAGGGAAGCAGTGATTGAAAAGCCTGGACACTTGGAATTATGTTGGGAGAACATTGTGGAGGCTTAAGAATCTTTGA
>NW_004444281.1:354733-388719 GCF_000243295.1 Trichechus manatus latirostris | reverse complement strand
TCTGCATCTCCGGCACCCACTGCACTGCCTGTTCCAGAATGCATCCTCCACACACTGTAGAATGAATGAAAGGATAGATGAATGAGAAGAAAGAGTAAGATTCTAGAGAGTTTGTACAGGAAGACTCTAATGTATTTGTCAAGACATTAAGTGAAGAGATTTGAGGGAGAATAAAGAATTAAGGGCACTTAACAGTGTTGTCTGGGGGTAGCAGACACAGAACAGACTCTAAATTCATGTCTGATGAATGGCAGAATAAATCAACACATTTATAAGTATTTTTTAAGTGAATGAATGAGCTGATGTGGAGAAAAATAAATGCTGAGACTGTGTAGTAGGTTAAAGGAAGAACACACATTTGTTTTTTAAAATTTAATAGATCTTATTTTCAGAGGAGTTTTAAGTTTACAGAAAAATAACTGGAGACTTATATAGTGTTTCCATATACTCCCTCTCCACCTCCAATTTCTCCTATTTTTAAATTTGTGTTAGTGTGGTACATGTATTACAATTGATGGACCAATTGTAACTGATTATTATTAAATAAAGTCTAGTTTACATTAGGGTTCATTCTGTGTTACACAGTTCTGTGGGTTTTGATAAAGGCAAAACGTCATGTGTCCACCATTACATTATTACGTAGAATAGTTTTATTGCCCTAAAAATCCCCTGGGCTCCAACTTTTCATCTCTCCCTCCCTCCCTTGAACTCCTGGCAACCACAGCTTTTTTTTTTTTCATGTCTCTGTGGTTTGCCTTTTCCAGAATGTCATATAGTTGGAAGCATACAATAGTTATTCTTTTTTAAACTGGCTTAATTCATTTTGTAATAAGCATTTAAGTATCCTCCATGTTTTTTCATGGCTTGATAGCTCATTTCTTTGTATCACTGAAAAATATTCCATTGAATGGATGCACCACAGTTTGTTTATTCATTCACCTACTGAAGGCCATTTTAGTTACTTCCAATTTTTGGAAATTATGAGTAACTCTTCTGTAAACATTCATTGGCAGGTTTTTCTGTGGGCGTAATTTTTCAACTCATGTAGGTATGAACCTTGGAATATAATTGCTGGATCCAACCTTTTTAAATTACAAAAAAAAATCAGCTTTCCATTTCTGGTTTTCCTTCTTACAGTTATGTGACCTGAGGAAAATGATTTAACTCCTATGAGCTTCAGTTTCATCTATAAAATGGGGATCATGATACTTAGGATAGCTGCAAAGCTAAATCAAACAACATTAATAAAATTAAGATACTTTTAGTAAAACTTACGGCACACGGTGCTGAAAAAGCTTTAAGGCTCGGAAGTTCCTGGCAGGCCTGAATGGCCTGGAAAGTGAAGTAGGGCTGTGGCACTTAAGGCTTTGAATTTAAAAATGGACCCACAGGAAGTATTTAGGTGTAATGGTAGTGCATGCACTTAGCTGAGAGAGGTAGGGGCATGTAGGCCAGCTGTTATGGACTGAATTGTGTCCCCCAAAAATATGTTGTGAATCCTAACCTCTTTGCTGTGGTTATATTCCCATTTGGGAATAGGTTATCTTTGTTATGCCAATAAAACAGGGTTAGTGTAGAGTGTGTCTTAAGCCAATACCTTTTGAGATATAAAAGAGATTTAAACAAGCAATCGAAAGAAACAAAGATGAGAGAAGAGAGATGACCAGCCATGTGAAGATTTCCCAGGAGCAGAAGCTCAGAAGAGACGAGGACCTTCCTCCAGAGCCAACAGAAAGATAAAGACTTACTCTAGAGCCGGTGCTCTAAATTCAGACTTCTAGCCTCCTAAACTGAGAAAATAAATTTCTGTTTATTAAAGTCATCCATCTGTGGTATTTCTGTTAGAGCAGCACTAGATAACTAAGACACAGGGATTTTCTCCACTTTCCCACCTTCCTTTCCCTTACTTGTAGCAGAGATCTCTGTTCTCCAGATGATAACCATAGAGCTTCTCACCTGTAACTGGAGGTTCAAATCTTGGAATCAATGGGCATTAGGTCTTTTTGTTCTTTTCTTTTTTCTTTATGTGCACATGCAGGATGGGGCTGAAAATGACTTGACCAACACTCCAAGTCAAAGGCTGTAGAAAGGTGGAGGAAACCAGGAAGGAGCAGTGAGGAAAGAATACATATCAGACTGGCATCCTCAGAGAGGGAGAAAGTCACATGGCTGTGCTAGTGGGAACAGTAGGCAGTATGGCAGAAGGCAGTTAACTGTGTCTGTAACCATCCACTCAGATCTTGCCATTGCAATCTGTGTCTTCTTCCAGTAATGACAGTCCAGAGCAAAATCTTCCATGTTGTTGTTGTTTGCCATGGAGTTGATTCTGACTCCTAGCAACCCTATAAGACAGAGTAGAACTTTTTCTTAGGGTTTCCTATGCTGCAATCTTTATGCGAGCAGATCATCACATCTTTTCTCTGGTGGTTTAAATCCACCAAACTTTTGGTTAGCAGCCCAGTGTTTAACCATTGTGTAGCTACCAAAAACAAATCCAAAAATCACTGCCATCAAGTTGATTCCGACTCACAGTGACCCTACAGGACAGAGTAGAACTGGTCCATAAGATTTCTAGGGAGCAGCTGGTGGATTCAAACTGCTGATCTTTTGGTCAGCCGCCAAGCTCTCAACCACTGGGCCATCAAGATTCCAAACAGAAAGTGGCCAGTGCGAGGATCAAACCACGACCTTGGCATTGTTAGCACCACACTCTAACCAAATGAGCTAACCAGCCATCCGTGACTGTAGCACACAGTACCTCCATTTCAATCCTCTCCTTCACCTTGAGTCTAAGCCTCAGAGACACAAAGGATCCATGCTAAGGCGCTAGCAACAAGGACTTCTGGAAATGGGATGAACCCTTAGGAATTAAAGACTGATTAGGACTGTGATGTATAGTTTCAAAGATTGAGAAAAAGAAAATTCTTATATTTGAGTGGGCTGTGGAGCTGGGCTCTTCCATTGGCTCCTCCTCTGGCTGCCAACACAGGCCCTGGCCCCAAATATCGGCCTACATACTCTTCCACTCTTGCTCCAGACTTGGCACAGTTGAATTTCTCATCACTCAAACTACAACACAGATGTCACTTCCTCAGAGGGCCCTACCCCGACCTCACCAGCAAAATCAATGCCCTCCTTGTCTCTCTCTCCATCATGTTTATATATCCTGTATGTGAACATATATTAAATTATCATTTCCCCCCTACAGTAAAAGTTGCTTAAAAGGATCACAGTCTAGATCCTCCCAGTTTATCTCCAGTAGCTAGGGCTAGAATGATGTTCTTCATGGCTACTACCTATTCAGAAATTGGACACATGGAAGGGAAACACTTTCCTCTTTGTTGTGTTCCTTCATGAGGTAAATTCAGGAAGAAATAATTATTATGCTAAGGAAAAGTGACAAGCTGTGAGGTCCTCTGGTTTTCTGGAATGGACAAGCCATAGCTGGAAGCAAGATTAATCCACTCATGAAATTTTTGTGGAGTTCATTCCCAGCTTTGAAGTCAGCAAGTAGGTGCTTTTGAGCCCCTTCTGGTTTAATAAAAAAGATAATTGTCATAATTAATTTCTAAGAAAGAGAAGTAATCACCTGTTTACAGTGGCATTCCATGACTGTATAGTAGTTATTGCTCTGTGTTGCATTAGCACCCTCATTTTGAATTTGAGTCATGTCACTCTAGATATTTCTGTTCTCCCGCCCCACCACACCCCACTCACTTTGGAAACTGAATCTAAGGTTTACTGGGAAGGTAGGCCTTGTTCTATTCAGAAGAGCTATAAAGCGAACCTTCTTCTGTTCCTTTTTTCTGGGCACTTGTTGTGAGTCCAGACAAGAACAGAAAAGAAGGTATGCGTTTCCTCAGTCTTTTATCCTTCAGTCTCCTTCCCCCTTCTCTTTCCATCTCCACTCAAGGCAATGCCCACAATTACATTTTAAGGATGAGGAGACATTCAGCTGTCTTACTGAAGGATGTTTCAGGAGTGTGCAAGGACTTAAGAAAAATGAAACAATATGTGATGAAGGTGAATTAGCAATGGCTTCGTTTGTCTAAAGGGTGCATGGCATAATTTACAGGAATGAAGCTGGAAGACAAGCCAGCTATTCTCATGAAGGACCGTGGGTGCCATGACAAAGTGTTTGGTCACTCTCTATAAGCAAAAGTTTGTTCTTAAATAATTTTAAGTTGGACTATAACTGAATTGGATTTCACGATGATTCCACCAGCAGAAAGAGGTGAGAATTGAGTGCAAAGGCCAGGAGAAGGAACAGGTTATTATCATAATAATTCAGGCAGAGATGCCGAACATCTTTAATAGAGCAGGACAGTGGATACAGACTCCTTCATTCATTTAGTAAATCCTCATTTGGAGCAAACTGTACACACCTAGGCCCTGGGGCACAGACTGCCTCCCTGGTGGTTCAGCTGCTGGGTGATCAAGAGATAGGGTTAACCCTACAGCCATGAGTGTGAGGCACTTTCAGAAGATGACCTCATGTTGAATTATGTGGGGGAAGTCTCAAGGATCTGCTGCTTCTGTACATGGAGAAATGGCATTCCATCAAGCAGCATAGCACCCAGAGGAGGCCTTTGGTCTTACTGTTGGGGCTGAATTTAACACCCTTGTTTGGCAGGGCCATCAGTGGAGCAGCCAGAGGGGTCATCTCTCAATCTGAAGATTCTAATGTGAGGAATTGGGGTGCGTTTACTTTGCACAAATTGTCAATAGACTTATCTGTTTCAAGGGGAAATAAAAGCCGAACCAACAGAGACATTAAGAAAACATACTTTCACAGTCCCTTTTTACAGATACTGGGTTTGGAGATTCAACCAAAAGTTGGTGCAAATTTCTGGAGAATCAAAATGCTCCCTTTTCAAAAAATGGGTGAGTTGAGACTAGGAATTAGATGAGAATCTGGGAGCAAAGGGGCTAATTTTTTTTTTTTTGTCTTACTTGACAGTTTGGAAGAAGAAGAAGAGGAAATTTTGTCTTTCCTCAGCTCCTGTGAGGGCAGCCCAGGTGCCATGGAGACAGATAAAGCAGGAAGTAGGAATACAGACAGGCCCGGCTGTAGGCTGCATTTTAGCTGAGGTCATAAACTGTGGACTTTTTGATTCGCAGCCCAGTGCGTCAACCACTGCGCCACCAGGGCTCCTTACAGGACACACAGGGACCATTAAAAGTGATTGTCAGCGGTGGTGCAAACAGAAAGGCCGTGATGAAGAGTGAGAACTGTACGTCTGTCTTTCACGCCCAGGACTGTATCACCTCTTCCAAAATTTCAAATGAACAGTTTGAGCTTCATAATCCTCCACGGTCACCACAGCGCCTATTGAAGTCCTTAAAACAGGACCGGGCTGGAAAGAGGGGCAGGTCCAAGGACCAACACTCGCTCTCTTTTCCGAAGTCACCCGGATTCCGTTCGCCGCCTCCCGCGTCCTGTCAGCGACGTCCTCCGTTCACCAGGATAGAAAAACCTGGCCATTCACCGAGCCAGGACTCTGGCCGCTGCTCCTCTGCTGAGTGCCCCTGTGAGCTGCACGAGGCCTTTTCCCCCGGGAGGAGGGGCGCTCCAAGCACGGGGCCCCAACAAATCACCTCTGCTGGCGTGGCCTGGACGTCAGTGGACCGGGGGATTGAGGTTGTGTGGTTACAAACGGAAAGTCTCGCTAAGCTTTGTGCTGCTCCCTCCTCCTGGTTGATCCCAACTCCCACCCACCCCCGCACCCCAGTCACTTGAGAGAAAATGCGATCCAGATCATCCCGGTCCCTCGATGAAGGGCTCACCGCTCACGAGCTGCTTCTCCTCGCTCAAGGTTATTTTTCACACCTGCCCGTAGCGGTTCAAACCTCAGCGCACCGCGGGCAATAGATGTGGCAGTCCGCTTCCGTAAAGATTACAGCCTTGGAAACCCTATGGGGTAGTTCTATTCTGACCTATAGGGTCACTATCAGTCAGAATAGACTCCAAGGCAACGGATTTGGTTTTTTGGTAATTCTGGTGCTCTCTGCCCTCCCGGTTTTCGCTTCCGTCTTTTTCGTTAGGTAGCTGTAGCTTGTTTGGGGGTGTTCTTGGACAGCTGAACTTGGAGGGAAATGAAACAGTATTCACAGAGGATTCTGTGTTAATTCTCAGGAGAGAGCGTTAAAACAAAGAGCCAAGAGTTTTCAAAACGAGGGACATTTTCGTGCAAAATGGGGTAGTTCAGAAAGTACTATTTTGTCCTAGTTTTACAAGATTCAGATTTTATTCCTGTAAATCTTATCTAGCCTCTGTCGCTTCTCTTTAATCTGTCTCTCTCAGGTTTGTGGTGATAGAACTAGATTCCTATTTCATTCCTTGTAAATTCTTACCAGCCTCCCTTGCCTCGCCAGATCCTTCTCTTTCAGGAGTGATAATAAGGAAAATGTCCCAGCAATTAGGAGAGCCTCGTAGTTAAAAAAAAGGAATTCTGATTTTTTTTTTTGTTCAGTACATGTGTATCATATATAACACTGTAGAACACCTGCTCTCCCCAGAAAACAAGAAGGTAATATCTTGAACCAGCAGCCAGCAAGTAGTAGAACTTGGGATCTTTGGATCTTTAGTAAGATTCTTTATCTATTCCTCCACGGCTTTGAAAGGTAGTACCTTTGGCAACATTGTTAATTAGTTTTCATGAGTTTTGCACTTTTATGTCATCTATTTCTGGCTGTGGCTGATGTCCGCTTGGCCTTCCTCCCACTGTCTGCTCCCAAGCTTTTTGGGATCGCTGTGCCTCAGAGTAATTCCAACTCATAACAATCCTATAAGACAGAGTAGAACTGCCCCATAGGATTTCCTAGGCAATAATCTTTATGGGAGCAGATCGCCAGGTCTTTTCTCCAGGAACTGCTGGTGAGTTCCAACTGAACCAACAACTTTTCCTTTCAGTTAGCAGTCCAGTGCTTAACTGTAAGAGAAAGCAAAAATTCGTGACTTACATTTTAGCCTCACCAGTTCAAGTTTCTTCTGGCCTCAGGTCCTTAGCCTCATGGTGAGGGCCCTGGAAACAGCAGGTAATGGAGGGAGATTTTAGGTTCAGGTGTCCTAGAAGAAACAAACAAACAAACAAAACAAAACAAAAAACAAACAACAACGAACTAGCCATCAGGGACCAGTGTGAACAAATGGAAGAACAGAAACACTCACAAACTGAGTGAGCTATTAATTCTTTCTCCAAGCTGGGCTGTGTTCCTTCCTGTACTCTCAGGACCCAGGACACACACCTCAACTGTAGCATTTATCTATCACCTGTGCTGTAAACAACTGCTTACTCATTTGTTTTCCTCACTAGATTGCATATTCCTTGAGGGCAGCACCCTCAGTGTGTACAATAACTAATTTTACATTAAATCTCTGTATGCATGAGTGGTGTATTCAGTAAGAAAATACCTGAGATGTCAGGAAAAGGGTCTAATTTGTGGTCTAGGTGGTTATCACAGATGTGAGATCCCATGCTATGCCAACCCATATGTCTAAACGGAAAATCATTGAACTTCTATATACAGTAAACAAAAAAACCAAACTCATTGCCATTGAGTTTATTCCAACTCATAGTGATCCAACAGGACAGGATAGAACTGCCTCATAGTGACCCTACAGGACTAAGCTTTGTGCTGCTCCTCCTGGTTGATCCCAACTTCCCCCCACCCCCGCACCCCAGTCACTTGAGAGAAAATGTGATCAAGATCTTCCCAGTCCCTCGATGAAGGACTCACCTCTTTTATAGGACAAGATAGAACTGCCTCAGAGGGTTTCCAAGGCTGTAAATCCATAAGAAAGCAGACTGCCACATTTTTCTCCCTCGGAACAACTGGTGGGTTCGAACCACTGACCTTTGGGTTTTGCGCCACCAGTGCTCCTTCTATATACAGTAGTAGTATCTTAGTTTCATTAATATAGCTTTGAGGGGTGGCTGTTTAAGCTTCCAAGGGCTGGATGGAATTGGGGCTGGGCAAGTGTCCAGTAAGTCTAGAGGTAGTGACAGTGGGACAGTAGGGTTGGGCTACAGTTAGTAGCTGACAGGTAGCCCCGCCAAGTAGAGACAATGCTTAGTCTGCTAGTATGAAAGAAAAAGCTTAGTGAGCGAAGTGCACAACAGACTCACATTTTCATATTATTTATATGGTTGGATTTGAGTTTTTCACAATGCCAGTGATCGGAAGGATTTAGAACATAATGCTTATAAAACGTGTTTATGAAATATCTAGCCCAAAAATCTCTCCCCATTAATGGGAAACATTTAGCAACAGCGCTACAACAATTAAAACAACACTCAACTGGGTTAAACAAAGTGGATTGATTATCACACATAACAAGTCCGGAGTGTAGGGAGACTACATTTTTGGTTAATTCAGTGGCTCCATGATGTCATCAGGACCCAGGTTCTTTATATCTTTGCACTCTGACATCCTCAACATATGAGTCTTATATTCCAGCTAGGTCTCCTACAGCACCTCAAACTCTTACAATTTCAGACAAAGTCTAGAAGGAAAACAAACTTCTGTGTTTCATTAAATTGAGGACAACCTTTTGTATAAGCTTCCCAGTCTCATTAGCTATGTTTGTTATCACATATCCGTGCCTAAACTTTATTGCCATGAAGAAGGGAGCCACTATGATTAACTAGATCCATCATAATTCATACTCTGGAGCTGAGAATGGAATCCACCACCTCTAAAGCGTAGGGCAATGTAGAGGTGGCTATGTGAATAAAATCATTTTTCTGTTGGCAAAGAGGCATAGAGGGTGGTGTTAGTGGCTGATTGTGGTGTAGGCAAGCAGTAGTGGCTGCTATGCTCTACTCAATCTTCACATTGGAAAAAAAATAGTTTGTGTTTGATTTTTTTTTAAGAATTTTGAGACTTCCATTAATTCACCCATATGAGGCCACAACTAGATTTCCAGATCTAACTGTCATAGAAATAATTTGATCTAGAGCTTTTATTCAGTACTAACGATAAGAAAAATGGCATTAATTCTATATGCTGACATTTTGACATAAATCAGGAGTGTATAAGTTTGGCTCTTAGTAATGCAACCAAGGAGCAGAGTGGTGCAGTGGAAGTGTGCTGTGCCCATAATCCAGAGGTTGGTGGATCAAAACCATCCTTTGCTATTTTAGTGAAGTCCTGCTGGTGCAGTGTCTTAAGAGCTTGGCTGCTAACCAAAAGTTCAGCAGTTCCAATCCACCAGCTGCTCCTTGGAAATTTCACCGGACGTTCTACTCTGTCCTATAGGGTCGCTATGAGTTGGAATCCACTCCACAGCAATAGTTCTCAGATCTTTATGACTGCATGGTATAATCTGAAAAGGAAGTGCTGGAGACTACATGTTCATGACGCTGTGGAGATCTGAAGCTCAATTTGAAGTAGTTGCCTCAATCTGCCTCTGTAGGACAGGGCAGAAGTCTTAAATTCTTAACTATGAAAATTAGTCATTTGTGTACTCAAATTTGTCTATAAAAGATCTAACTCTCAGTGGTTTCCGGGCTTATTTTTGCAGATTCTTTAATAACCACTTTAATAATAACTTTAATAACCACTGTGCCACCAGGGCTCCCCAGTATAACTATAATTTTCAGTCTCAGCTTTTACTCCATGTTCCTATCATTGTACATGTAGAAGTAACTCAACATGAAGAGAAAAGAGTAAGCTGCAGGACAGAACCAGGTTAACATCTTAACCCTGCGTTTTATTAGCTATATGAATTTGGACAAATCACTTTTCAGTCACTCCACTGAGACCTTTGTCTGCAAAATAAGGATTATACTTACTTTGCAAGGTCATGAGAATTAAATGAGATAACGTAGGTAAAGCAACTGGCAGATATCTAGGCTGTCAAGAGAAGGTAGTCATCATTGATAACAACGTTCAACTCCTTCCCAAACTTCTGAAGGTTAACCTTAATAACTCAAAAGCATTTATTAAATATCCATTTACTAAACACAATGTGGTACCCTAAGGATTCAAACTGCCTTGACATAACCGCAAGGAATTAACAACTGGTAAAAGAGATAAATATAAACTGATATATCACAGTAATGAGAAATGTTAACTCAAAAATAAGAAGAAAATGCACTAGACCACAGAAGCAGGGCAAGTAATTCTGGAGGGTAAGTCAGAGGAAGCTTTCCATGACATCACATTTGAGCTGAATCTTGGGGGGAAAAAAAACCATTTGTGGGGATATATGCCATTTAATCATGGCTGCACTATTGACAACCGCAGCCCCTACAGGCCTCTATGCTGTATGCAACATGTTGAAGACTTCTCAGTGATAAGAAAGAGATTGAGCACGACTTGTTTTTCCAAACTCTGTTACTGATTTGCTCGTTTATCTGAACTCCTTCTCCCTTGCCCGAAACTTATTGTTACTCACCCTAAACCCATTGTTCTGTTAATTGCTTTACTGCTTGCTGTATTGACTATAAAATAAACTCGTGGGACTGAAGCCGGGGTTCAACTCCTCAGAGTGACCCTCCTGGCCCCACTTCTCTGTAAGAGTTGTGGCATGGTTACTGTCTCCGCCGCTCGCTGCGACATGCATTGCTGTTGAGTCTATTCTGACTTATGGCAACCCCATGTGTTAAGGAGTAGAACTGCTCCCTAGGGTTTTCTTGACTGTAATTCACTGAAGCAGATCGCCAGGGCTTTTCTTCTGAAGCACTGCTGGGTGAGTTTGAACCACCAACCTTTCATTTGAGCTGAATCTTGAAGAGAAAACAAAGTTGACTTGTGAAAAAGAGAATAAAGGACCAGGAGTTTAAGATGTGGAAAGGAATATATCAATTATCTGAGATTACACTAATATCAATGTTTCCCTGAAATAAACCTATTCCAATCTCTCGTATATTTTCCCTATCTATAGAAAGCCTTACATATTTTCCATTTGGCATCTCTACCACTCTCCTGGCCTATTAGTTAGTTGCACAATATGTATGATCAACATCTCTAGCACTCTCTTCACTGCCAAGCAATTACCACATTTCCCCCAAACAGGGCCTTTTTCTACCTGAGTCTTTTGTGTTGATTGCTTTTTCCCAAAATTGTTATTTTGCCTGAGGAAGCCTCCATTCTTCCCCTCCCCCTAAGGTGGGTCCTTGTGGGCTGGTGCAGACCATTGTTCCTGAGGGCCTGGATCTGCTGGTGTTCCCCTCCCCCATCTTGGAGGTCCTAGGACTTTTTACAAACCTTCCCCTGCTTCCGCTCCTGCCCCCCAGATGCAGGCCAGGTGGTCCAGGGGCTGGTTCTTCCAGCCTGGGAAGGCTCAGGTCTGCCCCTCATTCCGTGAGTGTCCAGGCTGGGAGTGGCTGCAGGGCCAGGGGTATGACTGTCAGAACTCGGGTCTGCTCTTGCTGGCCCATCCACTCGGGGTCTCACGTGCCCGCTGGGTTATCAGCTGGGCAGCAGGGGTGATCCTGGATCCTGATCGTGTACCCACCAGCCCTTCATGCTGGGTGTCACCTCTGCTTTGAGGGCATGCAAGCACGATACCTGATCCACCCTATCCTAGAATTCCAGGCAGGACTGCTTAAGGGGCTGCAGTGACCACTGATCCTCTGTCCATTGTTTCCTTCTTTTTTTTTAAATTGTGGTGAAAATTTATACAACAGAACATACACCAATTCAGCCATTTCTACATGTATAATTCAGTGATGCTAATTACGTTCTTCAAGTTGGGCAACTTATTTTCATTGTTCTTGTCTAAAACATTCCACCACCATTAACATGAACTCAATGTTCCCTAAGCAACTCCCCCTTCCCCTTCCCTCTCCTCCTTGGTAATCACTAATAATCACTGGTTTCTATATATTTGCTTATTTCATATATGTGAGATCATACTGTATTTGTCCTTTTCTAACTGACTTATTCCACTCAGCATGATATTTTCAAGGTTCATCCAAGGTTCAGAGGACAATGATGGGAGCTGAAAAAGCAGCGAATTCCTGAGGAAGGAAAGATATTGTTGAAGATAATGATAGAACACTTGATATTTGTTTAGAAATTTACAATTTTCAACCAGATTTAACAAGTAAGTGTGTTCTAGGGACCTACAGTGCAGGTTACTCTGTCAGTTCCATTTCTTCACCCTTTTCTGTGCCCTACTAAAATCTATCTTACAAATTCTCTCCCACCTCCAAGACACAGTTCTCATAGAACATACAGGAGAAATGGATTCTCTACTTTCTGTGAAGGCAAAGTTCTAACATTGTAGAGAAGGAGCAACTGTGATGAACAAATGAGATGTTGTCATACCAAACGCATGCCCAGAAACTAACAGTGCTCAAGGGAAGAGATTGAAACCCATAAATCCGATTATTCTAGATTTAGGTCCTACCACAAGTTCAATTCACAAAGCCTCAAGAACACGTACCAGGTATGAGAAATAGTGTGGTGCTGCATAAAAGGAGGAAACAGGGGTAGGGAAAGGTGATTTTCCCTTCCTTGTACAGCTCAGTTAATTTACTTCCAACATACTCAGAGAGTGCAGCAGTAATGCAAGGAACACAAAGATACCTGTTATGCAGAAAGAAAAGGAAAAAAAAAGTCACTATCCCTTCTAATTTGCTTAGTCTATGGCCTTAAGTTGTCATTTTATCTCGTCCTACTATACTTCTTTTATTTTCATTAGGTTTCTCTTTTCTTTAGCAGCCCCTTAACAATTTCTAAAAGGCTATGCCCAATGAGCACCACCCCAGTCCAGAACCAGGGCTATTGAGGGAATCCTCTTCCTCTCATCCCTTACCTGTGATGATGAAGGTGATTATGTAGAAAAAGTACTGTAACCAGGTATCTGAGAGGAGCTGAGTGAAGGCCAGGAGTATAAAGCTTATGAAGAAGGAGAGAAGAAGGGCACTGATCATAAAAATTTGACGAACTATGAAGTAAACTGAATTAGAAATTGTGTCCCTCAAAAATATGTGTCAACTTGGCTAGACTATGATTCCCAGTATTGTGTGGTTCTCCTCCATTTTGTGATCTGACATAATTTTCCTAATCTCTGCCTGTGGTTAATGAGGCCAAATTAGGTCATGTTAAAGATTAGAGTGAGATGCAACACGCTTACTCAGATCAGAGCCTCATCCAATGTAAAGAGAGTTTCCCTTTTATCTTAGAAGATATAAAAGGAGAGAGAAACTAGTAGAGAAATAAGAATCTCCTAGCACCAAGAATGAAGAACCAGGAGAAGAGTGTGTCCTTTGGACCCGAGATCCCTGCGCTAAGAGTCTCCTAGACAAGGTGAAGATTGATGACAAGGACCTTCCCCTAGAGCTGACAGAGACAAGGCCCTCCCTGAGAGCTGGTGCCCTGAATTCAGACTTCTAGCCTCGCAGGCTGTGAGAGAACAGATTTCTGGTTGTTAAAGCAGTCCACTTGTGGTATTTCTGTTATAGCAGCATTAGATCACTAAGACAGAGGGAGAGGGGAGAGAAGGCAGCAACTCTCTCTAGGGCCGCCTTCCTTCCTGTATCTGAGTCCCCAGGGTACAAAGAAGGCAGTGCAGAGACTTTTAATTAGGAATCAGCAGCAATTGGTGGGAAGCTTGGGAATAGAGAAGGAATTTGCAAGAACATCTGGAAGAGTGATTCTATTCTAGCTGGCATCCCCAGTGGATCCTGACCCCAGTTAAGAAGTACTTCTGAAATGAGCCACTGTTACTGATAGGAGTACAAATTGCTTGTTTCAGGCATGGTGGAGCAGAAAAGGAGGTTGAGAATTCCTGGAAAGGACAGTATTGGAGCTGGGCCATTCTTTTCAAGGCCAGAACTTACTTGATTTTGATGGATGAATCCAACATGTGATCTCCTCACTGTAGATTGTGAAGAGAGCACTGAACAGGACTTGGGGACTGCCTGGGATTTCTGTCTTTACCCAGGTAGAGAGAATGAAGGCCCACCACAGAAGGGCAGAGCCAGCGAAAGTAAAGATAAGGATTAGAACGCGCTATGGTCTAATTATCCCACATCTCGCACAAAAGGGCACTGACTGGGGGAAAAAAAAAGGGCGAATGAGTTAGATTTCATCAGTTCTTTTGGGATTTTTCCTCTTTCTTAAATACCCACACAAGTCCAGCCTCCTTGCTTTTTCCTCTTACTCCCTCCATGTCATGCCCTAAACAAATCCACTCCAGGCCTCAGACTGACTTTGCATTCCTTACCAGGGAGGAGTGAGCTTTCTCCTCTCTGATTTCTGCGTCTTGTCTGGACCACTTACTTGTACACAGTCCCTAGATTGGAAGATTTCTGGATGCACAAACAGTTTACTCTTGACTCAAACCTAAAGATTTGTGGTTTGAACCCATGCAGCGGTGCCCCAGAAGGAAGGTAGGATGATCTCTTCCACAAAGATTACAGCTGAGAAAAACACTGTGGGGCAGTTCTACTCTGTAACACATGGTGTTGCCCTGAGTCTGACTCAACAGGAATGCGTTTTTTAGAGGACAGTAGCCCTGACCTCTTAATTTCCCACCACATTTAGCACAGTGCTTTACGTGTAGGAGGATCTCAGTGAATATCTGCTAACAGAAAGGAAAAAAAAGACAAAAAACACGTGCTAAATACATTCATTGGTGATATCAAGTGAAGCAAAAATTTGCATATGCCCTGAAGCCTCAGCATTCCCCTTATTATCTATAGCCTCAAATCATAACCTTTCTTTTCCTTTGGTCTTCTACTGTCGATGTTACCAGCTTACCTTTTCTCTTGTTTTTTTCTTTTAACCCTTTTCCCCCTACTTCCCAGGAGTATTCCCTTCCACCTTTTGATTACACTCTGTTTTCTATAGCTATTTTTCACTCAGAGGGACATACTAGCCTTCTCCTCAAGAGTAGAACTTTGTGGTCTCTTCCTGTCTCCCTGTTGGCAGGAACAGTTAATGACATCATCAGGATGTGAACTCAACCCCACAACAGGAACATGGGATCATACCCTGCTGCCTCTGTCATTTAAAAAATGTCCCATCCCCCATACCTCTCCATCCACCAATGCCTTTGTTTCCTTGGGCACATGTGTGCCCCAAAAGATATGGCTGTGCCCTTAGCCCTAACTTCTAATACTGACTAGGCAAGAGTACTGTATTCCTATATCACATTGAAAGACATCTGAGAAAGAATATGGGATAATCAGGGAAATAACTGAGAAGATGTGAACAGAAACCAGTTGTGTGTTGAGTGTACAGTGGAACATATTACACCTTTCACACTCTTCACTGAATGATGCTGAGATATGTAATGCCTTCTGACCTCAAGCTTATTGTCCAGTACACTGCTTAGCCAATGATCAGTACTCAGTACATTTTTGTTGGAGAGGAATGAATAAATACACAAAACTAGTAAGGAGCTGAAAAAGAAGAGGATTACCAAGAACTTCTATTTAGAAGTTTCTTACATGAAAGCTCTGGAAAAGCAAGTTTGAACTTTGTCTATTCTTTGCACTGATGTATCTCAAGAACATAAATATTGTCTGGCACAAAGCAGGTGTTAAATAAATATTTGTGGAATGAATGAATGAATGATTGAAGAACAAAAGGCTCATCCCCAAGAGGGGGATATGTCAGTTTCCCTCAACTGACCATTTCTGTTAGATATATACTATGCCAGAATGTTTCTAGGCTTAACTAGGATGATTAAATGTGCAACAATAATATATTTCTAGCTTGGCAGTACAGGTTTACATGTCAGTAAGTTGCACTGTTAAAAGAGGGCAGCATGATAGTGCTGTTGGCTGGGGAGGTAAGGGCGTACTCATGGCAGGAGATCAGAGGTAATTCAACAAGATAAAGACTACTGTTTGTCCATTATGTGCACAGAGAAACCCAGCCTTGAGATTGAGGGAGAAGATATTAAAAGACAACATCACTTTAAGTCTCATGGTTGGCCGTGGTCACACTGAGAAGAGCATCATGTTTTCTTCTGTTCTTTGAACTGACCCAGGAAAAGAAAGCAGATGGGAAAATAGATTTCTACTAATATCGAAAGGAAATAAAGGGAAACTGTAAGCATATTTAGCAAGTGAACAATTCGCTGTCAACAGTGATCATTACTCTTAACCTTATATTCAACGTCTTCAGTCCACACATTAAAAACACAATTACTTAATCCACACTCCCTGTAAGGCACATACTCCCTTAAAATGAGACAAGTCTTTTTTGTTTAAAATAGTTTGTAAAAGGAATCAAGTAAGAGGAGATGGAGTCAGAGATCCTAGATTAAAATCCTGGCTTTGCCACTTTACTCTTTGGCTAAATCTCTTCTTGTCAGGGATTACTGTTAACTTTCTTGCATGTGATACCAAATGCTTACTGTCACCACATGCAAGCATTTTACATGGACTAACTCATTTGGTCCCTGCAATCCTAACATTTAAGTACAATATGCTCATTTTAGAGAGAAACTGTCCCTGGTAGTGCAGTTAACGCGATTGGCTCCTAACCAAGAGAATGGAGGTTGAGTCTACCCAGAGGTACCACAGAAGGAAGTCCTGGTGATCTACTTCTAAAAAATCAGCCATTGAAAACCCTACGGAACACAGTTTTGCTCTGATACACATGGGGTGACTATAAGTCGGAATCAGTGACACGTGATTTCAACTGATTTTGAGAAAAATTGTGGCTCATGTTTACATGGTTAGTAAGAAGCAGAGCTGGTATGTTAACCTAGGTCTAACTGAGTCTGGAGCTCTGGTGGCACAGTGGTTAAGAGCCTGACTGCTAACCAAAAGGTGGGTAGTTTGAATACACCAGCTGCTCCTTGAAGACCCTATGAGGGCAGTTCTACTCTGCCCTATAGGGTTGCTATGAGTCCAGTTGACTTGACTGGACAGCAATGGGTTTTGTTTTGGTTTGTTTTTTTAATAAGAGCATGAAGTTACCAGATCCAGCTGGAAAAAGTGGCCATGAAGCATTACTAGTGATAATGGAAACTGGAGTTCTTTGTCAAAGGACAAATGTGACCGATGCCGTATTTCCAGGTAAATTACAGGTTGTCTTCTTATCCAAGCTGGAGTCTAAGAACAATATGTCTTTTTCACTAAACATTTGTTGTGACAACTTCTGTGTACCTACTCCAACATAACTCCCTGTCATGGATTGAATTGTGTCCCCCCAAAATATCTGTCAGCTTGGCTGGGTCATGATTCCCAGTATTGTATGATTATGTACCATTTTGTAATCTGATGTGATTTCCTTATGTATTGTAAACTCTATCACTATGATGTATAAGATGGTTAGCGGCAGTTATGCTGATGAGGTCTACAAGATTAGATAGTATCTTAAGCCAATCTCTCTTGAGATATAAAAGACAGAAGTCAGCAGAGACACATGGGGACTTCATACCACCAAGAAAGCAGTGCCGGGAGCAGAGTGCGCCCTTTGGGCCTGAGGTTCCTGCCCTGAGATGCTCCCAGACCAAGGGAAGACTGATGCATCACAAGGACCTTCCTCCAGAGCCAATAGAGAGAGAGAAAGCCTTTCCCTGGAGCTGACGCCCTGAATTTGAACTTGTAGTCTACTGGACTGTGAGAGAATAAATTTCTCTTTGTTAAAGACATCCACTTGTGGTATTTCTGTTATAGCAGCACTAGATGACTAAGACACTCCGTTAAAAGTTATTTGTATTTTTAGTGTATATTTCTATATACTATAGATATACACAGAGCTCTGGTGGCACAGTGATTAAGAGCTAAGCTGCTAAACAAATGTTGGCAGTTTGAATTCACCAGCTTTCCTCAGAAACCCTATGGGACAGTTCTACTCTCTCCTATAGGATTGCTGTGAGTCCAAATCCACTGGATGGCAACAGCTTTGGCTATATATATATATATATATATATCTAATACGTGTGTGTGTGTATATATATATATATACATAATTTTATAATAGACTAAATCTGAGGGAAAGAAGCCAATTTCTTCTAAGTTACCACAAAAGGACGAGCACATAAATTCTAAATGTTGAGGCAGTTATAGTAAACTGTTATATAGAAACATCAAAGCCTTCAGGGAATAATCAGTCAAGAAATCTTTTAGGGGCTGAAGATACAGAAGTGAAACAAACCAACTAACAAAAAACAATTCTTAACCATAGGAAATTTAAATTCTAGTTGTTTTGGTAGTAGGTGCTATAGAGTTGGTTCCAACTCATAGCACCCCTACGTACAACAGAACGAAACACTGACCAGTACTGTGCCATTCTCACAATTTTTTCTGTTTGAGACCACTGTTGAAGCCACTGTGTCAAGCCATTTCCTTGACAGTCTTCCTTTTTTTGCTGACCCTCCACCAAGCATGATGTCCTTCTCCAGCGACTAGTCCCTCCTGATAAGATGTCCAAAATATGTGAGGTGAAGTCTTGCCATACTTGCTTCTAAATAGCATTATGGCTGTACTTTTTCCAGGACAGATTTGTTTGTTCTTCCAGCAGTCCATAGTATATTCAACATTCTTCTCCAACACCATAATTCAAAGGCATCAATTCTTTTTCAGTCTTCCTTATTCATTGGCCAGCTTTCGCATGCATATGAGGCAATTGGAAATATCATGGCTTGGGTCAGATGCATCTCAGGCCTTAAAGTGACGTCTTTGCTTTTTAATACCTTAAAGAGGTCTTTTGCAGCAGATTTGCCCAATGCAATACATTGTTTGCTACCTTGACTGCTGCTTCCATGGGTGTTGATTGTGGATCCAAGTAAAGTGAAATCCTTGACAACTTTGATATTTTCTCCATTTGTTATGATGTTGCTTGTTGGTTCAATTGTGAGGATTTTTGTTTTCTTTATGTTGAGGTGTAATCCATACTGAAGGATGTAGTCTTTGACCTTCATCACTAAGTAATCCAATTCCTCTTCGCTTTCACAAGCAAGGTTGTGTCATCTGCACAGTGCAGGTTGTTAATGAGTCTTCCACCATCCTGATGTCCCCTTCTTCTTCATATAGTTCAGTTTCTCAGATTATTGCTCAGCATACAGATTGAATAAGTATGGTGAAAGGATACAACCCTGATGCCCTTCTTTCCTGTTTTTAAACCACGCATTATCTCCTTGCTCCATTCAAATGACTGCCTCTTGGTCTGTGTAGAGGTTCCGCATGAGCACAATTGAGAGTTCTGGAATTCCCACTCTTCACAATGTCATCCATAATTTGTTATGATCCACACAACTGAATGCCTTTGCATAGTCAATAAAACACAGGTAATCATCTGTCTGGTATTCTCTGCTTTCAGCCAAGATCCATCTGACATCAGCAATGATATCCCTTATTCCATGTTCTCTTCTGAATCTGGCTTGAATTTCTGGCAGTTTCCTGCTGATGTACTGCTTCAGCTTTTTTTGAATTATCTTCAGCAAAACTGTACTTGTGTGTGATATTAATGATATTGTAGATATTTTCCACATTCTTTTGGATTACCTTTCGTTGGAATGGTACAAATATGGATCTCTACCTGTTGGTTGGCCAGGTAGCTGTCTTCCAAATTTCTTGGCATAGACAAGTGAGCACCTCCAGTGCTGCATCCATTTGTTGAAACATCTCAGTTGGTATTCGGTCAATTCCTGGAGCCTGTTTTTCACCAATGTCTTCAGTGCAGATTGGACCTTTTTCTTCAGTACCATTAGTTCCTGATCATATGCTACCTCCTAAAATGGTTAAACCTCGACCAAACTTTTTAGTATACTGACTCTGTGTATTCTTTCCATGTTCTTTTAACGGTTCCTGCATCGTTTAATATTTTCCCCATAGAATCCTTCAGTATTGCAACTCGAGGCTTGAATTTTTTCTTCAGTTCTTTCAGTTTGAAAAATCCTGAGCGTGTTCTTCCCTTTTGGTTTTCTAACTCCAGGTCTTTGCACATTTCCTTACATTACTTTACTTAATCTTCTCGAGAAGACCTTTGAAATCTTCTGTTCAGCTCTTTTGCTTCATCATTTCTTCCGTTCACTTTAGCTCCTCTACCTTCAAGAGCAAGTTTCAGCACCCCTTGTGACATCCATTTTGGTCTTTTGTTTCTTTCCTGTGTTTTTAATGATCTTTTGCTTTCTCTCTTGGTCTATAACAGCGACTTCCCATTGACTACCTTGGAGCTTTACACTTGAATGCAGATGAAGAAAACATTGCCTTTTTTTTTTTAATCTTCTTGTTTTTAATTTTCAGGCAACATTGGATGTCTTTGAAATGTAGTAAATTTGATCTTTTTGTGTTTTACCCCTGTATAGTTCCACACATGACAGGTCTGGCAATGTCTTGACCATCATTCCAAAAGATTATGTTTAGACGATGAAGGAAAACCAGGGAAGAGGGATGGGAAGGGATCCCGTGCAGGTGGCAATGCACAAAGAGAAAGAAAATCCTCCCCTTCACTTCCCTTCCAGAACTCTGCCATCCTTGCCGTAGCCTTGGCATGGTGCCTACTTCTCTGCACCCAGGGGAACAGCTAGGTAAAATACAAATTAACATTTTAATAAACTATCCTACCACAATTTTAAAATGTGGTACCTCAGCATCCACTAATTCATTTCCTTGAAAGAGCAAAGAAACTTTTGCTTAGTCCATCTTTTTTTTTTATTTGACTGATGATTGGACTTTTTTCCCCAATAGACCAAGCAGTATTGCTATTTTCTAATCAATGAATTACCATACTTAACTTTACTATCTATTCTGTCTGCTTTCTTCAAAATTTCTTTTTTCTTACTTCTTTTGCTGAATACACAGCCTATTTAATCATTGGTACTTCAAAAGTAGAGTAGAATCTAAAATCTAAGAAGTACTCTGAAGAATGCTATAAAATTTATCAGTACATCATTTTCATTATTTTCAAAGTAGTCTGATAATGTACTTTAATGATTTTTCTAATGTATGCATTAAGAATTAATATTTGTTGATATATAATTTGGGTTTTAAGTTTCTCTAGTTCAGAAAAATAGGCCATTGAAAACACAGGTTTATTAGGAAATATCTTCAAGAACCAGTGACAAGAAATCTGGAAAATAACTCGTCCTGGAGGAGGAAATTAGGTAATTCCTATAGAATCTAGTCCAGCTTTAAAACATGTTGCCTTCTTAGTGCGGTGGGCAGCTAGCTCATCAGTCCCGTAATCCGGATGTCCTGAGTTCCAGCCTCAGACAGGGTGTTCTGTTTTCTTGGTCTGCAAGTATTTTTGTGTTCCTTGTACTTCTTTCCTGGTATTTCTGTAGATGATAATCACAGTTCTTGTCGGAGATAAAATATTCAGAGCATTCTCAGATCGCTGTACTTATCTGCAGCTGGGGCAGAGTCCTTTCTTTTCTAAAATATCAAAAAAGTGACATCGTGTTATGGTCAGAACTTTTCCAGGGTAATGGTCTCTGAGTCTCCCTTTGACCTGAACTCCCTCCACCACCACCACCTCCCCGCAAAGGATGTTTCCTGAGAAGTTCTAGAGACGCTCCACACTGAGTCCCATTCTGGCTCCACCAAGGCATGGCCATGGAGCTCCTGGAGTCCCGCATAGTTCTGCAAAACCATAAAGCTTTTATTCCGCCAAATAACCGGTTATCCAAAATAGCCAATGGCGCCGGAGTTAGCTGAAATTGTACCTGCCTCTTACTCTCCAGCTTTACTCATACATTCTCTTTCTAACAGCGACTTCCCATTGATTTCTCGGAGCTTTACACTTGAATGCAGATGAAAAAAACATTGCCTTAAAAAAAAAAAAAAACCTTCTAGTTTTAAATTTTATGGGCACGTAGAAGTCAGGGAAACATTGGACATCTTTGAAATGTAGTAAATTTGATCTTTTCATGTTTTTGCCCAGGTGACGCAGTGGTTAAGAGCTTGGCTGCTAACCAAAAGGTCCGTAGTTGGACTCCACCAGCGGTTCCTTGGAAACTCCATGGAACAGTTCTACTCTGTCCTATAGGGTCGCTATGAGTCGGAATCCACTCTGCGGTATGGAGTTTGTTTGTTTGTTTGTTTTTATAGTTTCAGATATGACAGGACTGGCAATGTCTTCACCAACACTCCAACTGGTTGTGTATAGACTATGAAGGAAAACCTGGGAAGAGCGATGGGAAGAGAACCCCGAGTAGGGGGCGATGCACAAAGAGGAATAAGGTTCTCCCCTTCACTTCCCTTCCAGAACTCTTCCATCCTTGCTGTAGCCTTGGCCTGGTGCTTACTTCTCTGCACCCAGGGGAACAGCTAGATAAAACACAAGTTAGCATTTTAATAAATTATCCTACCACACTTTTAAAATGTGGTACCTCAACATCCGTTAATTCATTTTCTAGAAAGAGCAAAGAAGAAAAAATTTGGACTTAGTCCATCTTTTTTTTATTTGACTGATGATTGAACTTTTTTCCCAATAGACCAACCAGATATTGCTATTTGCTAACTAATGAATTACTACACCTATCTTTACTGTTTATTCTTTCTACTTTCTTCAAAATTTCATTTTATTTTTTTTTACTTCTTTTGCTGAATGCACAGCTTATTTAATTATTTGTACTTCAAAGTATTTAAGACTAGAATCTAAGATCTAAGAAATATTATGAAGACTGCTATAAAATTTGCCAGCACATCATCTTCATTTTTTTCAAAGTAGTCTGATAAGTTTAATGATTTTTCTAACGTATGCAGTAAGAATTAATATTTTCTTGATATACAATGTGGTTTTTTAAGTTTCTTTTTAATACAATTTTCTATTTTCATCTTGTTCATAGATTACACATTTAAAAAAAAAAAACCCTTTGCATAAATTCCTACCCATAAAGACCCTAGAGGACAGAGTAGAACTGTCCCATAGGGTTTCCAAGGAGTGCCTGTTGGATTCAAACTGCCTACCTTTTGGTTAGCAGCCATAGCACTTAAACACTACACCACCAGGGTTTCCAGAGCCACAGAGGACACTGATATAGTTGGAGTAGTCAGAAAAAGGCTCTCTGAAGAAGTGACATTTGTGTTGAGACTTGAATGATTGAGAGGGAGACCACAGTGCCAAGTCTGGAGTAAGACTGGATGAGTTCTCAGTGAAGGCTGTCAGCTGGAGTGAAGCCTCTAGGATGAGCCAATCAGTCTATAAAGGAACCCACAAAGAAGCCCAGTGACCACCTCTATAGCACTATGTGTCTGTGCAGCTGAGCCAACTGTGAGCATTGTCTCAAAGCATTTCCTCTAAACTGTATCACTGGCCTTACCAGTGCTAGTTTCCTTGAAGAACCACCCCTTTCTCAGGACTCCTTCATGTCCAGAGCATAATCAAGAGGCTTCTTGATGGCTCAGGACCTGAGGACTTGAGTCTCAAGTGCTTAGCTCAAGTTGAAGGAGAGGAAAGCTGTGAGCTAGGGGTGAAGTGCACAGACTGCTGTGCTCTGCAATAGGAGAACCAGAAACCTCTCTCCTTTCTCTTCACTGTCTTGACCCCTACCAGGATCTGAGAACTGATGGGGACAACACTACTTGTCACTCTTTTGGTTGGGAGATTTTTGTTTTATTCATATTTTGCATATTTCTGTCTCTAAAACTGAAAGAAAAAATCACCTCACCTTCTGGCATTGGTACTGGAAAATTACATCCATGTTTTCCTTTTTAAATTTTTCAGGACATTCTAAGGATATAAATCTGGACTGTCATTACAGTGACCTGTAATACCAAAGATTGTGGGTCAGTGATGGTGGAATTGAGACAGATTGTTACACTTCTGTGTTGGCCACCTATTTCGGATTACTCCCATACTCCCACTCTTCCCACATGAATTTTCTGTAAAGATTTCACTGGGTGTCAGAATCTTCCTTTCACAGACTCTCTAGCTCTTCATGCCCCCCTCCCCAGGCCCATTAAATTGGGAAACCCCAGCCTCACAAATTCTCTAATTTTTTGAGCCTTTCTAGGAGCTAGCCATTAGCTTTTTTGTTTCCTAGGCTGTTGTTGTCTAACTTGGAGTAGACAGCTCAAAGCCACCCCATGTGAGAGAGTAGAACTGTCTCATAAGGATTCCTAGGCTGTACAGTTGTTAAGTGCAAAGGCTGCTAACCAAAAGGTAGGCAGTCTGAATCCACCAGGCACTCCTTGGAAACTCTATGGCACAGTTCTACTCTGTCCCATAGGGTCACTATGAGTCGGAATCAATTCGACAGCAATGAGTTAATCTTTACAGGAGCGTTTCTCCAGGTCCTTCTCCCTTGGAGCCCTGTTTCCCATGCTAAATCTCCACAAAAATGGACAAAAATACTCAGGACAGCTCAGTACGAAGGAATTTACTCTGGCTTCTTACTTCCTCGAACTTATTCTAGCCTACTTGGGGTCCTGTCCCCACCGCTCTTTCCCTGATTTCCTTCCTCCTGGCCTTCTTTACAGCCAGAGGAAAAACTGGAGAATGTGGGCGTAGATCCCACTACCTCTTGCATGCTAAGCCAGCTGTCTACAATTTGAACTAATTCCCCTCATCCATCTCTACTTTCAAGATTTTGGTCTATTTGCAATTCAGATCAATAAATGCCATGCCCTCTGTCCACCAAGATTGAAACCAGCATCCAAATACAGTATCTGCTTAACATCTCAGAGACTGCCTTGGGCAAGAATGTAGTAGCAATCATTGATCTGAGAGGAGGAGGGAGGGGATAAGGAAGATCTGGAGAAGATCGCTGTGGGAAATTTCTTGTCTCTATCACAATTTATACTTGCCTATTTCATGGAAGAGAAGAGAGCACGTCCCATTTAGGGGAGGCCATGCCAATAACTGCCGGGTTAATTAGCACAGGTATCCCAGAATGTTTTGTGGCACTTGTGTTTAAAAAGAGTTAGGGTTATCAATTAACTGTTGACCTAGTGACATCTAGGAAATGGTTTGGAGTCGGTGTTTCCAGGGTCCACTTTCACCTGCCATCTCCCAGTGTGACTCAACCAAAACCACATCCACTGTGGTCAAGTCGATTCAGACTTACAGGCACCGAAAGGATAGAGCAGAACTGCCCCATAAGGTTTCCAAGGCTGTAAATCTTTAGGGATGCAGACTGCCACATCTTTCTCCCATAGAGCGGTTGGTGGGTTGGTTAGCAGTCGAGTGCTTTAACCACTGCACCACAGGTTTCAGCCCAGTGTGACTAGCTGTGTATAAGAGAAAACCATGTTTAGGGGGAAACTTGCACATTTATATGTAACTCAAGATATCACTTTTAGTTTAAAATTCCAATTAAATATTCAATCCTTTACACATGAAAAGGGATTTGTTTTGTTTTCTGTTGCTGAAAAATCACTGTTAGAAAGAAATCAATGTTCAGTTTCAGTTGTTGACACTACAACATCTGGAAACAGGTGGGGACCACACAGTGTTTAGAGAGTTGTTTAGTCTACTGCTTTCTGTTCCTCCCATTCCCCTTCTAACAACACTGTGAGTCCCTTGTGCTCCACATTCTCCCTGAGCCATCCCATGGTGAAAAAACCTTCAGCTTCTCAAGGCCAGCAGCAGTGGGCTTTTTCTGTGTTATCTGGAGGCTTCACATACCTCCCTTGGCTCAGTTACTTCAGAGTATTGTGATGGATTGTATTTCTGACCTTCATCCACACAGGAAGCTCATTTTTACTGTGTGATCCTAATATACATGAAGATCTCCTCCATTAAATCCCATTTTTATTGAATGAATAAATAATAAGTTATATAGATGACTCAAATGAGAGAGTGGTCAACTGAATTTTTGAGACTGGAACGACCTGACAGAAACTTAATCTGTCATTAAAGGCTGATAGATCTGCAAGACATGCCTTGTCCAAGGGTTGGGGTTGGGAGATGATATGAAGACATTATGTATGGAGTGAATGGCAGGTGTATAATTTAACAGCTGGTCTTTGTGGAACTGCAGGCTGATTGACAGGACTAGACCTCCCTCTGGTTACAGTCCAACCTCTGTCTCCCTTAAATCCCTGTGCCCCAGCAGGTACTGTTTGCTCTTTCCTCACAAAGGGCTTGAGCAATGGGTAGATGGGGAAGTGAACGGTGGGTTCAAGTTTCTGTGGCTAGAGTCCCTTTACTCCAGAACCTGTAGGAGTTTGCGGAGCACTGAAATTCCACTCCTTTGCCTCCAGGCCATTAAAACCTGTGGGAACTAAAGGAGGCTGCCTACCTGGGACTCCCTTTTCCCTTCCCTCATTACATCTCTATCTAATCCTCATCCCCACTCTCAAACTTGGGCAGATAGATAAGAAGTGTTGCCAAGACTGGAAAACACTTTAATTTTGAAAAATCTCTTTTATCAAGGTTTCCATAGTCCTGAGCATATTTAGTTTCTGTCCCTGGACATCCAAATTTCCTTTGTAGATGAAGACTGCGGTAAAGAGTCCAGAGAGTTTGGACTGAAGTTGGGGATGAAGAATACAATGAATTCACATTTTTTTTTTTAAAACAGCGAAGTACAGAGACCAATGAGACAGATACTTCATTTCAAAATTTTGCATATTTTGAACAGGTAATAAAATCACATAGTTCAATATTCAAGATGTTTACCAAAGGATGATAGTGAAGAATTTCCTCCCAGCTGTGTTCCCTGGCACTCAATTCCCTGTCCCAGACGCAATCAATATTATCAAATGCTTATGTGTCTTTCCAAAGGCTACTTAAGGAATGTACAAGAAATGATCTATGTACGTAGGTATATTTTCAGGTAACTGGCTCCTTGCTGGAGCCCTGGTAGTGCAGTGGGTAAGGCAGTTTGAATCCACTAGCCATTCCTTGCAAAAGTTATACGGCAGTTCTCCTCTGTTCCATAGGGTCACTATGAATTGGAATGGACTCAACAGCAAAGAGTTTGGTTTTGGGGTTTGACTCCTTGCTATACACTCTTTGGAAAACTTACTTTTAACAACAGACCTTGAATCTCTTTGTTTTTTTATCTTGTGTCTGTCTTCCCCTTTTAAGTTAATCAAAGATTCCATCGTACGGATCTGCCGTAATATATTAAACTATTTTCCCATTGAATCAATGGGCCTTTAGGGGGCTTTCAGTCCCTCCACGTTACAAATAGTGCTGTAATAATTGTCTTCATGCTTACATGCCCAAGAGTACTGTAGGAAGTGGAATCGCTGGGTCAAAGAATATGTGCATTTGTAACTTTGAATTGTAAGGTTAAAGGTCAGAAGGGAGTTCTGCCATTATCCTAACGGACCTGGCAAAGATGATGAATAGATACACTGAGTACCAGCAGTGGACTTAGATGCATTCATCCCATCATCGCTTCAGCACACATTTGTTAAGGGTTCACCTGAATTGTTAGGCTCTAGGGCACTATATTATATATTAGTCTCGGGGATTCAGTCACCAGCAAGACAGTATTACATTTTTGTATGGGGAGACAAAGAATAAAATTAAAATAATAAACCAGATGATTTCAGAAATGATGTAAGTAAAACACTCGATGTGATTCAGGGAAAGGTGTTCAGAGAAGATGACTTTAAGGTGAGCCCAAATAATGGAAAAGTCAGGTACATGAAGACTCTTGAGACTTCCAGACGAAAGGAATATTATGCAAATGCCCAGAGGCAAAATCAGCTTGGGTTATTGAAGGGGAAAATAAAAAGAAGCTAGTGTTTCTAATTTAGACAGAGAAGTTGAATGGACAGGATTTAGTGAAAAACTGAATGCACATGCTGGTAAGGGATATGTAAGTCCTTGGGTCTCTGTCTTGGGTGATTGCATGGATGATGGTGCTTTTCTCTAAGACTGGAACTACTTTCACTAAAAGCATGTTTGGGAAGAGAAATTATTGTGTTATCTTCAAGTCTTCTTAGTCCTGAAATACTCCTGGGATGTGCAAGTGGAGCTATCAGTGAGGAAGACAGGGATGAAGGGTGGAACTCAGTAGCCGTGGCCCTCCAGAATGCAGATAGGGGTTGCAGTTGAAGGCAGAAGTAATAAACTCTAAAGGAATGTGCTGCTTGATATGGTTAACAACTAGAGACATGTGGCGATAGAGTATTTGAAATGTGGCTAGACTATAATTCCATGCTGCAAGTGAAAAATACACATGGTATTTCAAAAACTTAGTATGAAAAAAATTTTAAAAATACTTCTTTAATAATTTATATAGATTATTCGTTTAAATGATAATTTAATAAATAAAATATGATATTAAAATTAATTTCACTTGTTTCTGTTTGCTTTTTTTTAATGTGGCTACAAGACCATTTAAAATTGTTTGTGATGCATCCTTATAGCTCTGTTGAAAGGTAATAGTTCAGAACATCCTTGCAGGGAAGGGGTGACATTTGCAGAAATATTTACATACAGTATCTGAGTGTCTACAGATACCACAAAGTTAGTTTAAGTAAGAAGGGAGCCAAAGATAGAACCTCAGGGAACATTTATTCTTAAGAGAAAGGTAGAGAAAAAGTGACGACAATGGAGATTGACCAGTTCAAGTAATCATTTTGAAAAAATCCAAAACCTGTTGCCATCGACTCGATTCCGACTCACAGCGACCTTATAGGACAGAGTACAATGTCCCCATAGAGTTTCCAAGGAGCAGCTGGTGAATTGGAACTGCTTAACTTTTGGTTAGCAGCTGCGCTCTTAACCACTGCGCCACCAGGGCTCCCAAAACTACTTGGTGTTGCATAAATCCAGGGAACAGATGATTCTCATGGGGGTTGGGGATGGGGCAAGGAATAATGGTCGTATTTCAAAACTAAGTTAAAAAAATTGCCATTACATTTTACAGTTTTAAAGAGCTCACCCTGTGGCCTTGATGAGAGCAGTTTTAGGGAAATTTGAGTCTAGGCCTGAGTGTTTAGAAGCACCAAGCCTGGGGCAGAAGTGGAAAGGACAGGAGGCTGGAACCTGGGGTAGTGGTCTCTGTTGGTAGTAGAAATACTGAGACAACAGAGGCGCCCAGGTTTCCCCTGTGAGAAGCTCCTAGGCTGTCAACGGAAAAACGGAGTCAAAGTGAGAACAGAGTGGGCAAACCAAGAGGAAGAAACCAGCCAAAACTGGAGAATGCGGGCATCGATCCCGCTACCTCTCGCATGCTAAGCGAGCGCTCTACCACGTGAGCTAATTCCCCGATGTTTGGCCGTGGTCAAATATGCCACACCCCACCCTCTTTCCTAGTTACCTGGGGCTGCAGAGAATTTCAAGCCACCAAGTCCCAGCCAGGACCGGATTGAGGGCGGAACTTCGCAGACAAAGCCTGGAAAAACTCTACCAGTCAAGAGCGTGAGGAAACGGGATTACCGGAATCGGTCATGGGGAAAACCTTGCTCCTCCCTCCTCACTTCACTTTCTTTATCTCCTGAAAGTAAAGAGAGCACATTCCAGCTGTGGAACACTCTCCACCACCTCCCCCCACCCCACAGTTGCCTGGTTTACAGATACTGCTATCCCAGCCTAAAACAGAGAAACAAGTGTAATAAATAAACATGTTTTTCTATTATGTTCTGTTCATGGGGTAACGCTGAGAGGAATCAAGTGGTTCCAGAAATAGGTTGGGGCGATGGAAAAGAGAACAGTGGATACAGGGGCAAACCTCCCCTGGCCTATATTTTAAAATCAACTTTACTGAGATATAATTTATGTATAATAAAATGAACACATTTTAAGTGTACAGTTCAGTGAGTTATGACAAATGTATACACACATGTAATCATGACCATAATTAAAATATAAAACATTTCCATCATATCAGGGTGCCTTATCTCATTCCTTTAAAGTCCTCCCCCACAGCCCTCCACCATGAAATCACTGAAATAATTTCTGTCAATACAGATAAGCTTTTTCTGTTATAGAATTTCCTACAATTGTAATCATATGTTGTTTGGTGCCGTCAAGTTGGTTCCGACTCATAGCGACCCTATGCACCACAGAACGAAACACTGCCTGGTCTTGCACCATGCTCACAACCGTTGTTATGCCAGAGCCCATTGTTTTACCTGCTGTGTCAATTCATCACATTGAGGGTCTTCCTTTTTCGCTGACCCTGTACTTTACCAAGCATGATGTCCTTCTTCAGGGACTGGTCTCTCCTGACAACATGTCCGAAGTATGTAAGACATAGTCTCGCCATCCTTCCTTCTAAAGACCGTTCTGGTTGTACTTCTTCTCTGTTTTTTTTCTTCACCCTGCATGTTTTGGAGATTCATCCATGTTTTTTACATGTATCAGTAAGTACTTCATTTTTTTTTGCTGACTACTGTTGCATTGTATAAATATGCCAAAAAATATTTTACATTTAACTTTGTTGTGATTAGCAATCATATTCTCTATTACATCCATCATTTTACATTTATTAAGACATCATATGGTCTATCTTAGTGAATATACTATGGACCTATCTAATTTTCTTGTTTGCCTGCCCCATCTTAGTTCAAATCACCTAGCTATATTATCATCAGTACTGTAACAATCTCTTAGCTTATCTCGCTGCCTACAAGATTTCTCCCTTCATTTTTTTCTTCATAGTACACCCCACTGAATGTTCTCTCAATTGCAGATCTAGTTATGTGACTCATTCTTTACAAATATTGAATGACTTCCTATTATTATCAGCATAAAATCAACACTCTTGCCTTTATTAGCTCAACATTGAATCTATATCCAGTCTCATTTTTTCTACTAGAATTCACATATAAGTATTTCCAGCTCCTCAAAGCAAACAAAAACTAGATACTGAATCTACTCCAGGCCTTGGCATTATCTCTGTATGCCTGAAACACAGATTCATCATATCCTCTCTCACAAGCTTTCCTTCACCCCTCTCTGCACTCAGCGATTGGGATAGGGTTCCCTCAGGTGTGTTCAAAGTCAGTTTCTAGGCTGTCACATAATTGTAGTTTGCTTGTTTATCTTCTTTGTTAGGGTGTAAGTTTCTAGAGAGCAGACACACTCTCTTATTCATATCATAATACATTGTCTGGTCCTTAATGGTTATTCTCAGTGGTGTGCTAATTATTGGACCACCACCACCACCACAACACAACCTGATTTGTAGCATTTGCCAGTTCTGTGGTATAAATGCTCCTATCATGGCTGATTTCTAACTACCTATGGTTTAACAACAGGCTTGCAAAATTCCTGAATATTTAGCAATTAGCTCCCATAGGCTAATGTGAGCTGGTTCCAGCACACATTTATTCTAGGACTTTTTTAAAAATAAAGAGTTAAAGTACGAGAGTAAGTTTGTAAGGATGCAGTGAAAGACGGGAGAAAAATTCAATATTCTATTCAGACAGACAGGAAGAGATGCTGTTCGCCTTCAGTATGCCAAATTTGAAAGCCTTGGAGCTCTAGACTATGAGCTCCAGACTATGAGAAGACTTCAATGTTCTTCTCAAATTAGTTAGACAGGAACCATAGAGCTATGAATCATGATGCTGGGTCTACAGAATTATAACCACATCTTTCAAAAAATTGATAAATCCATTTGTTTCAAGACATTTTATACTCAGGGATTGAAATTTTTTTGAGAGAAGGAAAATTTTTCCAGCTCCCCTGGCTTTATTGCAATAGAGGTGCAGGCTGTGTTCTTATCCAAATGAGGTGTGTAGAATCATGAATATTATGCTGATTTTTTTGCATGCCTTCTTTCGTTTTGGAAGCTCAGCACAAAGTAGGCTAAACAAAATCTGGTGTTATTCATATTTTCTGTACAAAATAGATGAAAAAGTAGACTTATTAATTAACATTGAGAGTCCTGTTTAGTGTATGGGGACGTTACATATAACTTCCATGGGCTAAGAGCAGAGTCACAGAAAGCCATGGAACTTGGCTACTTAGAAATTTATGTAAAAGTAACATATATTCCATTCCCTGCTTACATGAAACATTTATCAAATATGCCCAACACAGATTCTCAACTTGAGCTATTGGATTAGAAGAAAAATCTAAGTGCTGAATGCACTCGGTATACAATAGTCACAGATTAGCATCTACTTTTTACTTGTAACTTTCTTTTCTTCAATATATGTAATGGCTGATGTCTTCAGGTCATTTAAATCAGTTAATTTCTAAGTGGAGCTATAGCTAATCACCCTGTTTAAGTTTGCCAGCCCTCAGCTGTCCCTATCTCCCTTCACTGCTTCATGTTTCTCCATAGCAGACAGCATCATCCAGCGTATTCTATTTTACTAATTTATTTTTGCTTACTTTCTCCATCTACTAGAAAAATAAGCTCCATTACAAAAAACAAAACAAACAAACAAACAAAAAAAACCCCTTGCTTGCCACTGAGGCAATTCTAACTCATAGTGACCCTGTAAGAAAGAGTAGAATTGCCCTGTAGGGTTTCCAAGGAGCGCTGGTGGATTCAAACTTAAGACCTTTTGATTAATAGTGGAAAGTTTAACTACTGTGCCACCAGGAGTATTATTTTTCAATTGTTTATTAGATCATCCTAAGAGCCTAAATTTTTGCCTGACACATGGTAAGTTTTCAATTAATACATCTTAAATTAAAGAATGCCTAATTTAATGAGTGAATAATGCATAAGAGAAGAGCCAATATGGCACTATAGGCAGAAGCACCACGGCATCCCTCCACAGCAAAGAGCCAAAAAACTAAGTAAAACAGAGACAAACGTCCATCCTGGAACCCTAAGCATTGAGATAAAGAACTCAGTCAAGCACTGAATGGAATAAGAAACTGACAGAGAACAGAGGAGTTTCCCTAAACTTCTAAACCAATAAACCAAATCCGATGAGGTTTGATTATACATAAGTTTATAACAAATGTAATCAGAGAGATCTTTACATATCAATACACAGAATACTTCATTCTTCTTAAAGATGGTGAAGAGTAGAAGAATATTCCATTACAGAAAATACTATATTTATTTAATCAGTTCCCTAATAATGGGCATTTAGATTATTCCCATATTTTGCTATTCCCAGTGCTATAGCTTGATTTGTGTCCCCCAAAAGATATGTTTAAGTCCTAACCCCCATAACTGAATGTCACCGTATCTGGAAATAGAGTCTCTGCAGACATAACTAGTTAACATGAAGTCATACTGGAGTAGGATGGGCCCTAATCCAATATGACTGGTATCCTTTTAAAAAGATGAGAAGAAACACAGACACAGACAGATACAGAGGGAAAACGGCTATGTGAAGACCGAGGCAAATATTGCAGTTATGTTGCCACAAGCCAAGGAATCTCTGGAACTACCAGAAGCTACCGGAAAATATCAACTTTGTGCAAGGATCTTCCTCTAGAGACTTCTAAGAGAACGTGGTCCTGCCAACACCTTGATTTTGTATTTCCAGATTCCGAAACTGTGAGAGAATAAATTTCTGTTGTTTTAAGCTACCCGGTTTGTAATAATTTGTTACTGAAGCCCTAGGAAATGAATACGATCAGAAATAGTTCAATTAATTATCTTGTATTCATATTCATTTATACATATAGACATATATACAAGAATATATGTAGGATAGATTTCTACAGAAAATTAAGTTGCTGGATCAAGGTGTCTGTGCAAGCATTGTACTTATAGAGAATTTTTTTAAAATGAATAAATAAGTCTTATTTGGTTAAGCAACTGTTAAATGTGTGCCTACACAATCATTAATGGCTACAGCATTGGTTTCTGAAGAGAGGTATGTCTGTAGTGTCTGTAGATATTTCATACAAGTATCAAGCGTATGGCCAGCATTTAGTTAGGCAGCTGTTCCTGATAATTAATATGAAAAGACTGAAAATGGCATATCCAAGTGTTAGTAGTATTTCAATATTTAATGCTATAGAAGGCCTTCCTGATAAAGAAGCAGTGTGGAAGGCTAAAATACAATCTGTCTAATAAAAGGAAAGAAAACAAAACATCAGCAGAATAATACTTTGAATGGCTTTTATTTCAGGAATAGTTTTGTGGCTTTATCTAGAATTTTTTTTTTATTTTATTGTACTTCAGGTGAAGGCTTATAGAACAAATAGTTTCTCATGAAACAGTAGTACACATGTTGTTTTATGACATTGGTTAACAACCCCACAACATATTAACCCTGTAAATTCTCAACCTT
>NW_004444281.1:340934-346546 GCF_000243295.1 Trichechus manatus latirostris | reverse complement strand
CGAGCAACAGGAGGGGGAGGCAGCGAGAGGCAAACAAGAAATCAAAAGGAGCAGAAAAAAAAAAGGCAACACCAGCAGCCAACAAATGGCACTCAGAGAGCCAGCTAGTGTGGGTTGGTGTTTCTGGACAAGAGACTGTGTCCGTGGGAAGTAGAGGAGGCCGAGTGTGGATGAGGAAGGGTGGAGAGAGGGAAAGCATATATCACAAATTGCCGGCACTCTGCAGCCCCTCAGGAAGAAAGAAGCAAAGGTGTTGCATGGAGCCAGGCACTTGAGGGAAAGGAGGGGGAGGTAGCGAGAGGCAAGTGAGAAATCAAAAGACTCAGAGGAAAAAACCAACACTAGCAGCCAACAAATGGCACCCAGAGAGCCGCCCGCTTGGGTGTGTGGAATCCAAGCAGCCGGCGCTTCCCAGTCAAGAGACTGTGGCCGCGGGAAGCAGTGGAGCCCGAGCCGGGGTGAAGAGGGGTGGGGGATGGGAAAGTGCACATCGCAAATTACCGGTTGTTTTGTCTCCCGCTGGACAGTCCGTGAGGCTGCTTTCTCGTACCCCCGTTTGCTGGTCTCCTATAGGAGTCCAAGATGGTGGATCCGCGCTGTGTTAGCTGGTAGGGGACATCTGCAAGAATCTCTTCTCGCTCTCCGTTCTCTGTCAGTTTTCTCACTCCTTTTGGTGCTTGGCTGAGTTCTTTATCTCTTTATTTGATGTTTTAGGGTTTCAGGATTGTTGTATTCTCTGTTAGGCTTAGTTTTTTGGATCTTTGCTGTGGAGGGACGGCGTGGTGCTTCTGCCTAGAGCACCATTTTGCTGGAACTCTGTTATCTAGAACTTTTAAGATGCAGAACATGCTTGTGGTGTTCATGCAGCAGAAGTGCCATGTAGCTGTTGGCCCAGCTCATGAAGCCCATGAAGAATACGTCTTGCAATATCATGTGAATGAGAAAAACTTACCTCATTATCTCTCTGGGTGGTGGAATTGAGCAACAGTTAGCATAACGTCTAAATCTGGATCTGGTTATGTTGCTGGTGGTTTTGATGGAGTAGAGCATGTTAGTGTTCATTAGTGAATTGAAGATCCAAAAGCACAGAAACAAATGAAGGTCATGCCAGGGGATCTTTTGTATGAGCTTCATCCATGAAAAATCTCTGGCCTTGATGGTGGTGGCCTGGACCACACTCAGGAGGCCGGTGGTGCAGATGGAAAGACCCCAGGACACTCTTCAAAGATAAATAAAAATTTTACAGCCAAGATCACCGAGGAAGTTCATTAAGCCAAACGCAGCTATTGTCTCTGGTATTCCCTTGGTAAAAAGCATCCTGGTGTTTGTCAAAGCTGGATGACTAAGAGTAAAATCAATCTGTTTCTTCTCAGGACTCATGATGAACATATACATATGTTCCACAAATGTAAAAGCGTTTCCCACAGGTCCAGTTAGAAAAAGTAAAATTGCTCCTTGCAAAATGTTACTCCAAAGCATCTTCTTAGTTTGTGGGGATAAAAACTATAGAATCAAGAATACAAACTTTAAGAAATGAGAATAAGAAAAAGTATCACATGCTCATCAAAATGTCTTTTTATATCTGTGGATCCTTTCAGGGAAACTACTTTAAAAAGGAAGTTGGATACCTAGGTCAGTGAATATATACTGTTATGTCCTGTGTTCTCCTTTCTTTCTACTCTCCTACATCTTTATTGTTTAATTTATAAGTAAAATCACTTTCTAATGTCCCTAATGCAGGAATGTGTTTGAGAATCAGGGTGTTGAATCAGAATGAAAACATACACACCAAAGTTTCTGACAGAGTATAACATTAACTTGAGTTCAACTTCTGACTTAAAGCCTGCATTTACTCTACAGATATTAGTTTATTAAATCCTATCTGAAAATCGTTCTGTTATGTAATTTATAGTTTACATAAATGAACTAGATACTAGGGACATCCATTAAGACATTAGAATCCTGTAGGGAAAATATTATATATATACATATATATAAATATTATATAATAATTATATAAATTGTTATATAATAATAATCATTATATATAATAACATTCAAAAACACTTATTATTCCTTGAATTGCACTAGATATGACAAATAAAGAGAAAAATAAAACATGGTCCATTCTTTCAAGGAATTTTCAGTCTTGTAGGAAAGGATGTAAACAAAAAGAACATTCATATGTCTCAAAGTATTCAGGTTCAGTGGGTGTTACTGGAACATATTATGCATAGAAAAAAAGCCATGTGTACTTTAGACTGGGTATTTTCAGATATGAAATCAAGATATATTTCACAGAGAATGTAACATTTGCACTGGGCCTTGAAGAATATATAGGATTTTTCTGGTGAGGTTTGTATGTTGGGAATGAGGGGAGGTTGTGGAGGGCACGGGAAGGAAGGCTTAAGGAATTTTATTGACAAAGACATGGAAGTAGAAAATAGACATGAAAGGAGATCAGCTTATAGGTCAGTTTGGCTTCATTAAAGAGTAAATAAAAAGTAGATGGGATATGCAATAAGATAAAAAAATAGAGGTATACATATTGGAAAGGAAGAAATTAGCAGTGTTTATTGATGGACAAAGGAACTGTAGTGGGGCAATTGTTAAGTGCTCAGCTGCTAACGGAAAGACCTGCGATTGGAATCCATCAGCCTCTTTGGGGAGAAAACACTTGGCGATATTCTCCTGTAAAGATTACAGCCTAGGAAACCCTTTGGGACAGTTCTACTCTGTCCTAAAAGTGTTGCTATGAGACAGAATCAACTCCACAGCACACAACATTGATGCATGATATGCTTGCCTATGCAAAATATTTCAATGACTGTAGAAGAAAGTTACTACATCTAATATGGAAGTTGAGAAATCACAGATATATGGTTAATGTACATAAATTAGATGTATTTCTATATACTAGCAATGAACAAATGGAAATTGAAATTTGAAAAAACAGCACCATTTACAATAGCTTGAAAAACAAAATAATTAAGGATAAAACTAGCAAAATATTCGCGAGATTTGTATGATGAAAACCACAAAACATTAATGAGATAAAATAAATAAAAACTAATAAATTGAGAGATATACTGTGTTCATGGATTGAAAGATTCAATATTGTTAATATGTCAATTCTTCCCAAGTTGATCTCTATATTTAATTCATCCTAATCAAAATTTCAGTAGGCTTTGATATAGAAATTGACTCAGAAATTTAAATGGAAAAGCAAAAGATGTAGACGTAGAATAGCTGAAACAATTCTTTAAATGAAAAACAAAGTTTAAGGACTCACAATTCCTGATTTTAAGACTTATAAAATTACAGTAATCAAGACAATGTGGTATTAATGAAAGGACTGAAATGTAAATCAATGAAACAGAACAACTCAGACATAAGCCCACACATACATGATTAATCCTGGTGGCATAGTGGTTAAGAGCTACAGCTGCCAACCAAAAAGCTGGCAGTTTAAATCCACTAGGCGTTTCTTGGAAACTCTGTGGGGCAGTTCTACTCTGTCCTATAGGATAGTATGAGTCAGAATTGACGACAACAGGTTTGGTTTGTTTTTTTTAATACTTGATCAGTTGATTTGTTTTTACAAAGATATAAAGGTAAATTATTGGAGAAAGAATAGTGTTTTTAACAAATGGTGTTTGAAAAATTGGCCACTCATGCAAAAATTAAAAAAAGAAACTTGAGCCCTCCTTGCACCATATTCAAAAATTAACATGAACTTGATCATAGACTAGATATAACACCTAAAACTATCAAACTTCTAGAAATAATAGAAAAAATCTTTGTCATATTGGATTTTGCCAAGATTGATAAGACACTAAAAGAAAAAGATTGATAAACTAAACTTCACCAAAATTAAAAATGTCTGCCCTTTGAAAGACATCTTTAAGAAAATGAAAATATAAGGCAAATGCTGGGAGAAAATATTTACAAATCAAATATCTGATAAATGACTTGGACTCGGAATATATAACAACTCTCCTAACTACAATCATAAGAAACAGACAATACAATCTGAAAGGTACAAGAGTTTTGAGCAGGCATTATAGAAAGAAGAAATACGGATTGCAAACAAGCAAATGAAAAGATGTATAAAATCATGAGTCATTTACCAAAATGCAAATCAAAATCACAATGATATACCACCACAGACATAATGGAATGAAAAACAAATAAATATACCAAAAATATACCTGACAATTCTAAGTACTGGTGACAATGCAGAAAAACAGGAATTCTTATACAATGCTAGAATGAATGCAAAATGGCACAACCACTCCTAAAAAGGTTTGAGAGTTTCTCACCAAGTTAAACATAGTTTATCATATGACACAGCAATTCCATCCTAGGTATTTATCCAAGAAAAATAAAAATATACTATCTACTTACTATATATATATATATATATATATATCCACTAAAGAGAGACCTGCATGATGATATATATGGCAGATATAGTCACAGTTGTCAAAAACTGAAAATAATCCAAATACCTATCAGCTGGTGAATGAATAAATAAATTGTGGTCTACCGACACAATGAGAATCCACTCAGCAATAAAAAGAAATGCAATACTGATATGTGCAACGACTTGGATTATCCCAAAATAATTCTGCTATATAGAAGAGGCTACATAGTACAGGATCTTATTTATATGGTATACAGAAACTTTAAAGCTGGAGGCATAGAAATCAGATTCCTGGTGGCCAAGAGCTGAGAACGGATGGAGGGGACTGACTACAAAGGAACGGAAGAGAAATTTGGGGCAAAATGGAAATATTTTATAACTTGACTTCTTGGTAGTTATGTAACTGCTAGCATTTGTCAAAATTCATAAAACTGGACACTTAAAAAAAGGTAAAATTTTCTATATGTAAATTATATCTCAATAAGGTTGACTACAAAAAGCAAATAGGGGCAGATAATTTGGCCATACTTAAATGACTCCATTTCTAACTCCTTAAACTGTAATATCTACAATACATATTTAGAAAAAAATGATATACTTTAATTGACTTAACTACATGTAGCATAGCATTGTGGCAAAAAGCCATTGCACTTGCTTGTATTTCTGCTTGGAAGGCTACCTTATCTTATTCTCTTTTTTAAAAGCAAACTTTTAAAAAAAATTTTCCCATACAAAAATTTATACATACATTGTTTTGTGACTCTAATTGCTCTCCCTATATTGTGACAGCACACTCCTCCTTTCCACCCCTGATTCGCCATGTCCATTCAACCAGCTCCTAACCCTCTCTGCCTTACCATCTGACCTCTGAACAGAAACTTCCCGTTTAGTTTCTTGTATCTACTTGAGTTAAGAGGCACACTCCTCATAAGTATCACTTTATGTCCCACAGTCCAGTCCAATCCCTGTCCGAAGAGTTGGCCTTAGAAAATACTTTAGTTCTGGGCTGATAGCAAATCCAGGGGCCATGCTTTCTGGGGCTCCTCCAGTCGCAGTCAGACCATTAAGTCTGGTCTTCTTACTAGAATTTAAGTTCTGCACCCCACCTTTCTCCTGCTCCATCCGGGACTCTCTGCTGTGTTCTCTGTCAGCGCGGTCATTGGTGGTAGCCAGGCACCATCTAGTT
>NW_004444281.1:336963-340344 GCF_000243295.1 Trichechus manatus latirostris | reverse complement strand
CAACAGTGTGTAAGTGTTCCAGTCTCTCCACAACCTCTCCAGCATTTATTATTTTGTGTTTTTTGGATTAATGCTAGCCTTGTTGGGGTGTGATGATATCTCATTGTAGTTTTCATCTGCATTTCTCTAATGGCTAATGATCGTCAGCATTTCTTCACGTGTCTGTTAGCTGCCTGAATATCTTCTTTGGCAAAGTGCCCATTCATAGCCTTTACCCATTTTTTAATTGGGTTATTTGTCTTTTTGTTATTGAGGTTTTACAGTATCTTGTAGATTCTAGAGATTAGATGCTGATCGGATTCATCATACTCAAAAATTTTTTCCCAGTCTCTAGGTTGTCTTTTGACTCTTTTGGTGAAGTTTTTTGATGAGCATAAGTGTTTGATTTTTAGGAACTCTCAGTTATCTAGTTTCTCTTCTGGTGCTTGTGCTTTGTTACTTATGGTTCATATTGTGTTTATGCCATGTATTAGGGCTCCTAGCATTGTCCCTATTTTTCTTCCATGATCTTTATCGTTTCTGATTTTATATTTAAGTCTTTGATCCATTTTGAGTTAGTTTTTGTGCGTGGTGTGAGGTATGTGTCTTGTTTCATTGTTTTGCAGATGGATATCCAGTTATGCCAGCACCACTTGTTAAAGAGACTATCTTTTCCCCAGTTAATGGACTTTGGGCCTTTATCAAATACCAGCTGCTCTTAGGTGGATGAATTTATGTCTGGATTCTCAATTCTGTTCCATTGACCTATGTATCTGTTGTTGTACCAATACCAGGCTGTTTTGACTACAAAGGCAGTATAATAGGTTATAAAATCAAGTAGTGTGAGGCCTCCCCCTTTGTTCTTCTTCTTGAGTAATGTTTTACTTATTCAGGGCCTCTTCCCTTTCCATATGAAATTGGTGATTTGTTTCTCCATCTCATTAAAAATTGCTGGTGGAATTTGGATCAGGATTGCATTGTATCTGTAGATCGCTTTGGGTAGAATTGACATTTTCACAATGTTGAGTCTACCTATCCATGAGCAGGGTATGTTTTTCCACTTATGCAGGTCTCTTTTGGTTTCTTGCAGTAGTGTTTTGTAGTTTTCATTGTCTAGGTCTTTTACGTCTCTGGTTAGATGTATTCCTAAATATTTTATCTTCTTGGGGCCTATTGTAAACTGTATTGATTTGATGGTTTCCTCTTGAAAGTTCTCTTTGTTGGTGTAAAGGAATCCAACTGATTTTTGTATGTTTCTCTTGTATCCTGATAATTTGCTGAATTCTTCTATTAGTTTGAGTAGTTTTCTCGTGGATTCTTTGGGGTTTTCTGTGTATAAGATCATATCATCGGCAAATAGAGATACTTCGACTTCTTCCCTACCAATTTGGATGCCCTTTATTTCTTTTTCTAGCCTAATTGCTCTGGCTAGGACCTCCAGCACCATGTTGAATAAGAGTGGTAATAAAGGGCATCCTTGTCTGGTTCCAGTTCTCAAGGGGAATGCTTTCAGACTCTTTCCATTTACGATGATGTTGGCTGTTGGCTTTCTATAAGTGCCCTTAATTATATTGAGGAATTTCCCTTGTATTCTATTTTGTTGAGAGTTTTTATCACGAATGGGTGTTGGACTTTGTCAAATGCCTTTTCTGCATCACTTGATAAGATCATGTGGTTCTTGTCTTGTTTTACTTTTGCGATAGATTACATTGATTGTTTTTCTAATGTGAACCATCCCTGCATACCTCGTATAAATCCCACTTGATCATGGTGAATTATTTTTCTGACATGCTGCTGAATTCTACTGGCTATAATTTTGTTGAGGATTTTTGCGTCAATGTTCATGAGGGATATTGGTCTGTAATTTTCTTTTTTTGTGGTGTCTTTACTTGGTTTTGGTGTTAAGGTTACGCTGGCTTCATAGAACGAGTTTGGGAGTATTCCATCATTTCTATGCTCTGAAATACCTTTAGTAGTAGTGGTGTTAACTCTTCTCTGAAAATTTGGTAGAATTCTCCAGTGAAGCCTCCAGGCCAGGGCTTCTTTTGGTTGGAGTTTTTAAATTACCTTTTCAATCTCTTCTTTTGTTATGGGTTTATTTAGTTGTTCTACCCTGTTTGTGTTAGTTAAGGTAAGTAGTGATTTCTAGAAATTTGTCCATTTCCTCTAGGATTTCAAATTTGTTAGAATACAATTTTTCATAGTATTCTGTTACGATTCTTTTAATTTCAGTTGGGTCTGTTGTGATGTCACCCATCCATTTCTTATATGGGTTATTAGCTTCCTCTCCTGTGTTTCTTTTGTCAGTTTGGCCAATGGTTTATCAATTTTGTTGATCTTTTCAAAGAACCAGCTTTTGGTCTTGTTAACTCTTTCCGTTGGTTTTCTATTCTCCATTTCATTTAATTCTGCTCTAATTCTTTTTATTTCCTTTCTTTTGGTGACTGAGGGCTTCTTTTGCTGCTCTCTTTCTACTTGTTCCAGTTGTAGGGTCGACGTTTTGATTATGGCCCTTCTTTTTGGATGTGTGCATTTATTGCTATCAACTGACCTCTGAGCACTGCTTTTGCTGTGTCCCAAAGGTTCTGGTAGGAAGTGTTCTCATTCTCATTTGATTCTATGAGTTTCTTTATTCCTTCCTTAATTTCTTCTATAACCCAGTGGCTTTTGAGCAAGGTGTTGTTCAGTTTCCATGTGTTTGATTTTTTTCTCCTTGCTTTTTCTGTTATTGATTTCTACTTTTATGGCTTTACCATCAGAAAAGATGCTTTGTAATATTTTGATGCTTTGGATTCTGTTAAGGCTTGCTTTATGGTCTAATATGTGGTCTATTCTGGAGAATGTTTCATGTGCATTGGAAAAGAAAGTATACTTGGCTGCTGTTGGGTGGAGTGTTTGGTATATGTCTGTGAGATCTAGTTGGTTGATTGTAGCATTTAGCTCTTCCGTGTGTTTGTTGAGCTTCTTTCTGGATGTTCTGTGCTTCCCCGAAAGTGGTGTGTTGAAGTCTCCTACTACTATTGTGGAGCTGTCTCTCTTTTCCGTGCTGTTAGAGTTTGTTTTATGTGTTTTGGAGCCCTGTCGTTGAGTACGTAAATATTTATTATGGTATGTCCTCCTGGTATATTGACTCTGTAATCATTATATAGTGTCCTTCCTTATCCTTTGTGGTGGATTTTACTTTAAAGTCTATTTTGTCAGAGATTCAGATTGCCACTCCTGCTCTTTTTTGAGTGTTGTTTGCTTGATATATTTTTTTCCATCCTTTGAGTTTTAGTTTGTTTGTGTCTTTAAGTCTAAAGTGTGTCTCTTGTAGGCTACATGTAGATGGATTGTGTTTTTTAATCCAATCTGCCACTCTGTGTCTCTTTACTGGTGCATTTAGTCCATTTACATTCAGCA